>NC_136412.1:316569120-316829120 GCF_051521515.1 Lactuca serriola
ATCAGCCTCGGGCTGGATTACCAATATGTCGGGTCTAATCAACCATCGGGTTGGAATACCCAGTGTTTGTTGGCCTACCGCCTCAACCCTACCGCTCCTCCCGAGCCTCCGTGCCTATGGCTTACAGCCGACCCGTATCGGATATCTTAGCCTATCGCACAAAGCAGGACCGCCTCAACCCAACCAAACACAATATGTCGACATATAAACAATCATGATCAAGTAGGCACATAATACAGGCAAACAACAATCATACAGCTCACTACTGCCTACTAATCCTCTTACAACATACAGTCTCGCTACCAGGTAACCCCCATAGAGTGCATAACCATAAGTAACCGGAGGTGAGATAGCCATCCAAACAGATAGTGCTACTCTAGAGCCACAACCAAACGAGGAACATGCAAGAGATCATTGACCAAGAGTTCTCAGGCTATCCTACATAACCATCGACAGTCCATAAGGGCACTCCATAGATGATAACCAATAAGCACATATAACATACAGTTCTACAGGTTATTACCACAAAACAACAGACTCCATACCATGAGACATATATAACTGATCACTACAACATATCAGCATTCAATACCAGAACACATATCTAATAGATCATTATAACATTACATCATACTAAATATCAACAATCCAAGGAATGCATAATTATATCTACTCAGAGGTGAGATAGTTACCCGGACAGGTGATCCTACTCTAAAACCACAACCAAATAAGGAACATGTAAGAGAACTTAGATCAAGATTCCTCAGTCTATCCTACATGACTATATACAGTCCCTAAGGCATCCCTCTACTAGCAGATAATCAATACTAGTGGGACGACATTGGTGCATTCGACCCACGGGTACAGTGAGGCGAAACTCACCTTGATATGCGTGTAGAAACCACTGTAGCAATGAAGGACTCTACCAGCTTCAACTCACTTCCAATCACCTATAGGAAGATACTTGAGTCAATACCTGATCATAGGTCATAGCCACATGCAACAGTGACCACTTCACATGAAATGACGATTAAGGTTTCACATGAAATGACGATTAGGGTTTCACATGAAATGACGATTAGCGTTAAGTAAGAACACTTAACCCATTAAGGACTTAATCACTTAAGGGTATGATTGATTAAGGTTTGACTTAGTCGTTTTCGGTTGAAATAATAATCTAGTCAACAGCCCAAATACGCGCCCGATTATTGCCCAAAATAAAGCTCCTCGATTTTAGGGTTTCTACATAAAATGATAACTAGGGTTAGTGTTCCTCACTAACCCATTAAGGACTTAATCCATTAAGTTCAATATATCATCAAGTTAATTGTGAGGAATTATTAAGTTATTATTGTAGGTTTAAATAATAGTTTTAACGCGGGTCCCGACCAACTCCAAAATTAGGGCTTTCTTGATATTAGGGTTTTCTAAAGCCTAATTAGGGTTTCCAACTCATAAAGTTGAATGATTATCTAACTAAATAAATATATAATTAATAAATTAGGCATCACCCACTGCTACCTCGGGCAGTGGTGGTCGGGGTGGTCCATGGCGGCAGCCACCCGCACACGACGATAGTTTGAGTAATAGTTCCAACAATCCCACACACATACAATTTCTTACAACACACACCCACACACTAGCACCAAAAATAATAAAAAGGCCCAACACAACAACCAAAAAACAGTGGTCGACGATGGCAGGAGGTGGCAGCCACCACCTCACGGTGGTGGTGGTGGTTTTTCTTCAGTATCCGGTCAAGCAACACCCACAAATAACATCCAGCGGATATAAACACACACACACACACATCCACCTCACACGGTGGCTGGTGGTGGCAGAAAGGCAGCACACGACGACAACCACCATGACTGGCTGTCATGGTGGCTCTAAACATTTTCCGGCCAACCCAAAAGCACACACACCACACGAACTTGAAGCAGTAACACACGCGTACTCACGTGAAACACGAACACGACAGCCCTTCGGGGTGGCAAACGATGACCGGAACAGCGGAAGGAGGTCATCGAGCGGCGGTGACAGCGGGCTAGCTGGTTGTCGTCGGTTCCATGCACGAAAGAAAGAGAAGGAGTCGCAGAAGACCATGCCCTCTCCGATGAAATGAATGCAACAGTAATGTCTAGCTCCAATTCCCCGGCTTCTCTTATCATCAGAAGTGACAGCAGCAAGGCGGTGACTGCTCGACAGTTCACAACGACGACAAGGGGTTGGCAATGTCGGATGTTAATGGTGATTGATGAAGAATCGGCACCTGGAGGCTGCCATCCATTCCTCCTCGGTCTTGGGCTCTTCTGTTGGGGGGGGGGAAGTCGATGGTGGTGGTCATGTGGTAGTCTTTGAGACTAAGAGGTGGTGGTTGCATCTTTTTCTTAGGGTTCGGGTTTGTGCAAAGCTTTTAAACAAGACAAGAGATGAGAGGTGACAGATCTTAGTCCCGTCTCCACATATCAAACTTATTGCATTTCAACATTTTCAGTTCCTCCATCCCCTTTCTTTTCGAATTAAGTCCATATTTTACTCTTTAGCCCCTGCTTCCAAAAAAATTATTCAATACAAGTCCACATGTTCCCATTTAACCCTCAACATCCAGAAAATATAACTTTTAACTCTTGAGGCTAACACTAATAAATTATTATGGATTTAAGGCTAAAAAAATAAAATATAATATACATATTGAGGTTTTATGGATTATTTATTTATTTTATTATAATTATTATTTATTTTTTATTTATTATGTAACGACCGTAAAATTCCAACCAATTTAAACTTTTCAAAAACAACCCGATTTCATTAAATTATTACAAAAAGGTTTTCAATACAATTAAACTAAAGTATTCCCAGAATCACATCACAACATAAACATGAGGAGCGGTACGATCACGCCTTCGCCTTGCCATGGTCTCCTGAAGAACCTGAAAAACATAAAACCACAACTGTAATCCCGAAAGCTTAGTGAGATATCCCCAAAATACCAACCACCTATACCATACACGCATAACATGCCATAACATATCCGATCACAGAACAACCATGCACTTCAGATCTACTGTGTGACTGGTCCGCCGCACCGGCCAACAGTCAACCTGGTCCACCCTCCGAGTCTAGCCATATGCATCGAGTCTGCAGTGTGATTGGTCCGCCCGCACTGGGCCTTCAATCCACCTGGTCCACTCTCTGAGTCTACAGTATGACTGGTCCGCCCGCACCGGGCCTTCAGTCGGCCCGGTCCACTCTCCGAGCCTCGGCACGTCTGGTCCGCCCTCTTGGGTACAGCCTATCCGGACCGCTCGCTGGGCCTTCGGGACAACCGATCCGCCCTGGGTATCTTGGCCTACAGCACAAAGCAGGACCCGCCTCAACCCAACTCCAGTCCAAACAACCATGTGCACATAAACGTACAATCATATAACAAATCACAGTCAACAACCGATCAAGCAGATCACATAACATATCATCATCCTAACTAGGATACCGACCTAACCGGTCACTAGCATAGCATCACTCTACATAACAGGATACCGACCTAACCGGTCACTAGCATAGCATCACCCTACATAACAGGATACCGACCTCAACCAGGTCTCTAACATATACCATCCCAACTACCAGGATGCAAACATATCAAAGTAGTAACATAACAACAAATACCCGGATCTCAATCCGATAAAGGGCCGGCCTTGGTGCCTTAGACCCTGTTGATATAGTGAGGATAACTCACCTCACAACTGCCGACTGAACAGATAAACCCGAGTTGATCCGATCACTGATAAGATCTCCACCACTCGCCAACCACCAAAACACTGAACTTAAAACAATATCCAACAATTACCAAAATGCCCCTGGAGAATAACTGGTCAACCCTTGGACAAAGTCAAAGTCAAAGTCAACCCCTGACTGACTCTACTCGCCGAGTCCACATACATAGAACTTCCTCCATCCGCGACTTAACTCGCCGAGTCACCCCAAGACTCGCCGAGTCCAGCAACTCTGAGTCCTTTCTCACTCGACTCACCGAGTCATCCCTTGACTCACCGAGTCACAGCTCAACCAGAAGAAACTTGGACCTCACGACCAGACTCGCCGAGTCCAAGAAGAGACTCGCCGAGTCTAAGGCTATCTTCAACCTACTCGCCGAGTTGTTCATCCAACTCGCCGAGTTCCAGACCATCTTCAAGCAACTCGCCGAGTACACCTTTGTGACTCGCCGAGTGCCTCTAGATCTCATCCCAAACAGAACCTTCCAGGCCATGCAATTGATCCAAAACGTAGATCTAGCCTCCTACAACCCATCCATCACGTAAAGTGGCAAACTTTACGTGAATCCAAAGAGATCTAGGCATTTTACACTTTAGGGCTAGGGTTTGGGACATGATGGCTTCACCAATCACTCAAGAACAGGGACTTTAATGCACTTAAGACCTCCTCCACTCCAGATCTGAGGTAGCAACCTCAGATCTACTCTTCAAACTCAAGATACCACAAGCTAAGCCTCCCATACCTTCCAAGAATCATGAATCTAGAAGAATAACAGCCCAAGAACGAGATTATACCTCAAAAGGAAGCCCCAACAGCAATGAAATCCAAATCTAAGCAAAGCCCCTTGCTCCAAGCCTCATAACTCTCCAAGATCTTCCTCCAAATCTCTTTTCCAAGGTTCAATTGCACTCCAATCCTTCACACTCGCGTTTTTAGGGTTTTCTGGACTTAAGGGAAGGTAAGGAGGCTGGGGAGAGGGCATAATGTCCTTTATATAGGGCTCATCCTCCGAAATTAGGGTTTTCTCCACTCAGCACCAACTCGCCGAGTCCAGCCGCCGACTCGCCGAGTTGGCCACTTAACACGCGACCAAAATCGCGACCCTACTCGCCGAGTCCACTCGTGGACTCGCCGAGTTGCCCTTTTCCAATTACTATTTTAGCCCTTCAACTTTACTCTTGATATCCCGGGATGTTACAATTCTCCCCCACTTAAATTAGGCTTCGTCCTCGAAGCCTGCAGCAGCTCAGCTCTAGGATTTCTCCCACAACGCACCACCTGGCATTAACCAAACCAAGTTCCTCAAAGCACAACCATAGAAACCCGAAACTCACTTTCTCCTTTCTGGCGGTGTCCTGACCACCGTCTCAAGCCGGCCACCGACTTTACCCTTTGATAACCACACTCATCAGGCTCCACACTTAACAATCGAGTACCACTCCATGGCACTTTTCTCGATCCTGATCACCACAATCACTTGACTCTTACGAGCTAGATATAACCCTGAACCACCGGGTTCCTGACCTGAGTCCAACTTTATCCACACCCTGCTAACAGAATGACACATTCTTCAGCCTCAGAGCAACTCCCATGAGGTCTCTTGCAATCGCATGCACATGTTAAACTAGCTCTAGCACCCTCGGGTTAGGAAAACCTGTCACACTGACGACACCTCCAAACATCCCCCAGGATGAACCACCACTACATACACTATTCCTTGACCAGAATCAAACTGGGAGTCCAAGACTTCCAACCCTACATCCCTTCCGAGCCTCTTGGCTCTACACCCGCGGAATTCCTTCCGCGACCTCAGCAAACATCCAATCCGGATGTAGTCCCATACCACTGCCGCAATCCCGCTGCTCAATGACCTTAATTGGACCACTCCAATCATAACTCTGCGCTGCTTCTTTCACTTCCGTGAATTTACATTCCCTCTCGAAGCTACATTCCTTTCTCTTTCCTTACCAAGGAAATCCACTTGGCCGCCTTGTCACTACGACAAGTGCCACGATGCTCGCCCAACGCTACACCACTCCTTTATAGCATAACCGCTATTCATGTAACACACATGCTCTGAATCTGCTCGCAAGGACTCTCGAGTCCATGTACTATCTCCACTAATCAAGATCAATACTCGGGGCCACACCTTCTAATGCTAACACATCGCAACATATTCAATCCATTTCCTCGAACCGATCTAACAATACCTGCAGAGTCTTCAGCATGATTGGACCGCCTTACCAGGCCTTCAGTCAATCTGGACCACTCTCAGAACCTTCAGCCAATCTGGACCACCCTCGAGCCTTCGGTCTGACTGGTACGCCTACCGGCCTTCAGTCTATCCGGGCCGCTCAACTAGCATTTATCATTCCGAATTATCTCTCCGAGAATCCTCCCGTGCATACTGTTCTAGCCCTCTAAGGGTTTCGAACCCTATCTCCATCATAAATACTCAATCCCGGCCTGATCCCAGGCCCTCCACAATCGAATGCCCTAGGTCTGTATCTCGCCCCGCATGCCTGCCACTTACTCATACCAGACTACGTTCTTAGTTGACAGAACACTGCTGAATCCCAAACAGCTAAACAACCTCACATGCTCATCGATCTTCCGGAGAATTTTCCAATTCTCCCCCACTTATAGCACTGACTATCAATCACCGGTCGCCATCACCGACCTCCCTCAACAACCCCACGCAACACAAACACTTACACGCGAACTGCGTCCCGCAAGCATAAACAACCTTCACAAAATCACATATCAACACTGATCATCTCGAAAGAAACTCAATATGCAGCTAACCACTCCTCGGAATTTAGATGCTACTCAACCTTCGAACCATACACAAGATTTCCACTAATAATTTCCATGAATGATAACCAACGAAATTCCCAACACTAACCCATAACCATACCATAACCCTCAAAGAACAACGAATACTACACCGGAAACCACACAATGAGACTCACAGATAAACAATACTCCACAATAATCACAAGATAATCAAGACATCAAGAAAGAAACATACCCGCAGTTGCATCCGACACTGCTCTGACCTCCTCTGCTGCAAGCTGAAAAGCACGACCCTGAGCCCTTGGGGGCTCTGCTCCACCCTGACCTCCACCCATGATCCTCAAAGTGGCCGGTGCTGGAGCCTGCACCGGTCTTGCAGCGAGCTGTGGATAGTTGACCCTCAAATGTCCAACCTGATGACAATGATAGCAAATCCTCAAATCCTGAATCAGCGCTGAGTGCCAACAATCCCTCGCATAGTGCCCCTCCTTTCCACACTTGCGGCATGCACCACCGGACCTACAAACTCCAGTGTGACTCCTCCCACACTCCCCACAAGTGTGGCTACTCAGATCTCCCACCCTAGAATCAACGGTCTTGGGCCGTTTCGGCGCCGACTGCGATTGCACCGGAGCTTGTCTCAGCTCACGCAACTGCAACTCAATCTCTAACTCACGCCGCCTGGCGGCCTGCTGCAACTCCAACAACGTCTCGCACCTCTGCGTAGACACAAACTGTCTGATATCCCTCTTGAGCATACTCAGATATCGGGACATTTGAGCCTGCTCCGAAGTGAACTCAGGGCAAAACATCGCCCTCTCAGTGAACATCCTGGTGATCTCAGTCACCGACTCCGAACCCTGCTTCAGCTCCAGGAACTCCTGAGCCAATCTCTCTCTCTCTCTCTCTCTCTCTCTCTCTCTCTCTCTCTACCCGCGGAACATAACGAGTGCTAAACATCTCTCTGAACTGATCCCATGAAACCGCAGCCCTTTGCGCATCCAAATATGACCCCGTGGTCAATCTCCACCAATCCTTCTCCCCGAGCCCTAACAGGTTCAGAGCACACCTCACCCTCTGATCAACAGGGCATAAACACGTGAAGAAACACCCCTCCACGTCCGATAACCATCTCATAGCAACAATCGGGTCCTGAACTCCATCAAAGGTGGGAGGCTTCGTATTATCGAAGTCCCGATACTTAAAACCCCGACCAGCTCCTCCCCCTGCCGCTGCTACAGCTGCTGTAGCTGCCGCGGCAGCCGTCTCTGTGAGAGCTGCATAGCGCTCATCAAAATACTCAACCATAGCGGTCTTGATCGACCCAAACAGTTCCGGCAACTCAGCCCGGAACAACGCAGCAACCTCATCATGCAGGATCTCACGAATCCTCGTATCCAACTCGCACATGCTCATCTGACCAATAACCTCGAGCGGCACAGACCCGCCCGGAACTGATGGGTTTTGGCCATATGAACATTCCTATGTGTACATAAAAACCCTAATGCTTGGATGTAGGTTTCTCTAATTAAACATGCATTGGATCCAAGACTTCTAATGGCTAATAGAGTATAAGAACAATACAAAATCAGAGTTAGAAGCTTACCTTGAAACACTTGTTTGATCTTCTTGTTCTTGGAGCTTTAGAGTCACAAATGTCACTCCTCTAATGGCTTACAAACACCAACTTAGCAAGAGGATGATTTGAGAGAGAGGAGAGGGAAGAAATCGGCCAGGGTTTCTTTGCTTTAGCAGAGGTGCTGATTTCCCTTGCCCCAAGGGTCTATTTATACTTGTAAGGCTCCTAGGGTTTCACCCTTAAACCTTAATTAGATAACTTTTACTCAAAGCAATCCAAATCCTTTCCAATATAAGCCCTTGGACGATTTGTGGCTTATCCCAAGCCCTAGAAATCATCCAACCCTATCCATGAAGGATTTATAGCCCAAAGTGTAACTATCAAACAGTTGACAGTTTATACCCTCATATTTAATTAATCTCTTTAAGTCACCAAATTAATTACATGACTTATATTAATCAAATAACAATATTATTATTCCATATATTATTCTCATAATATATTAATAATATTTATTCTCTCATAATAAATCATCCTGTCAAGTTGCTATGGTGAAGGCAACCCAAAAGGACCATGCACAATCGGGTCAAATACTTGCCCAATATAGTTGTACCCTAAGACACTATTCCAACAGTCTCCCACTTGGATAAGTCTAGTAACTATATGCACAAGTACAATTCGATTTGCAATCGTAGCTCTCAAAGACGTTGTCAAACTCTGATCTAATCAATCTTGTCCTTTAGATAAGGGATCATACAGTCCTCTGTTAGATATCATGCTGACAATTCTATGGAATAATTTGTCTAGCATTTGGTTTCTCGATCTCCGATTCATTTGACATAGAACTTAATAGAACACATCAATTCAGTTCTGACCGGGCCCGACACATAAGTCAAATCAAATCATTGAGAGACCGAGATATTGCTTTTACCCTCTTAGGATAAAAGTAACAGATAAACTTCGACTTATATGCATTTACTTATTCATTAATCAACTATACACAACAATGCGTTTTATAACACCGAGTTACTGATGCGGTTTCGCATTATCAATGTACAACCAATTAACAAATAACAAACCATATATCTAGGTTTTAAGACTATATGATATTATCGTCTTGCGATCACCCTTTTATATCATATTCCATAAGGTGATTCCAGCAAGCGCGGGTTTGTTCCAATGCTCAAAACTAGTTCATAAGCACTCATGAACGTTGCAACAACCCTTTGCTATGTCTAAAACCATTTAGACAATCTACACACCGATTCATGACAATCTTCATTCATATCTACTTCCCACATATGAACAATTGTGGACAATTTGAATAATTCGATTATTCTTAATAAACTCAATTATTCTGGAAGTCAAAACATGCAAAATGAAACAATAGTTAAACAATTAACATAAGACAGTAACATTACTCATAAATAATACTCTTTTATTTAATCATCAAATGTTAATTACATTTATCTATTACACGTTTCTACTACTATCTAGTTTATGCTAATATCATCCTTCAACCCAATACTCCTAGCATGCTGCAGGTGCTTAACCCTACTCAGTCCCTTCGTAAGCGGATCTGCTGGGTTATCCTCTGATGATATCCTCTTCACTACGAGTTGTCCTTCTTCTACACGGTGTCTAATAAAGTGATATTTTCTGTCGATATGTCGTGATCTACCATGATCTCTCGATTCCTTGGTCAAGGCAACCGCTCCTTGATTATCAAAGAAAATTTCCATGGGCTCCTTTATGGCGGGTACAACTCCATGATCACCAATGAAGTTCTTCAACCATATTGCCTCCTTCGACGCTTCGCTCGCTGCAATGTACTCTGATTCGCACGTCGAATCAGCTACAGTTTCCTGCTTGGAACTTTTCCAAGTCACTGCTCCTCCATTAAGGGTAAAGACCCAGCCCGACTGCGAACGGTAGCTGTCTCGGTCGGTTTGAAAACTGGCGTCACTATACCCTCGCACCTTCAAGTCATCACTTCCTCCGAGGACTAAAAACCATTCCTTCGTCCTCCGAAAGTACTTAAGGATATTCTTCACCGCAATCCAATGAGCTCTTCCAAGATTCCCTTGATATCTGCTAACCATGCTCAAAGCAAAGGCTACATCAGGGCGAGTACAAGTCATAACATACATGATTGAGCCAACTGCGGAAGCGTATGGTACTCGGCTCATTTTTTCTATTTTAGCTTCGGTACTCGGACTTTGAGTCTTACTCAACTTGGCGTTACTTTGTATCTGTAATTCTCCCTTCTTCGAATTTTCCATACTAAAACGTTTTAGTACCTTATCTAAGTAAGTGTTCTGACTAAGTCCTATTAGTCTCTTACTTCTCTCTCTTACTATCCTTATTCCCAAAATATAGGAAGCCTCTTCGAGGTCCTTCATAGCGAAGCACTTCCCGAGCCAGGAGTTAACTTCCTGCAGAGTCGGAACGTCGTTTCCTATGAGTAGTATGTCATCGACATACAAAACGAGAGAGCTAACTGTGCTCCCACTGGCTTTGACATATACACACGATTCATGTTCGCTTCGTACAAATCCAAACTCTTTGACTTTCTCATCGAAGCAAAGATTCCATCTGCGAGATGCTTGCTAAAGTCCATAAATGGACTTCTCAAGCTTACACACTCTATTTGGATGCTTCGGATCGACAAAACCCTCTGGTTGAGCCATGTAAGCATCCTCGGCCAACTTCCCATTAAGGAAAGCGGTTTTGACATCCATTTGCCAAATCTCATAATCATGAAATGCGGCAATAGCTAGCATCACTCTAATAGATTTTATCTTCGCAACTGGTGAGAAGGTCTCATCATAGTCAACTCCGGGAGTTTGAGTAAAGCCCTTTGCAACCAATCGCGCCTTATATGTGTGTACATTTCCATCCACGTCGGTCTTCTTCTTGAAGATCCTTTTGCACCCAACGGTCTTACGTCCGGGCACATTGTCAACCAAATTCCAAACTTGGTTGTCATACATGGACTGGATCTCGCTGTCCATCGCCTCTTTCCATTTTGCAGACTTTGGGCCTGTCATGGCTTCCTTATAGCTATTAGGTTCATCAAGGTTTATTAGTGTACCATCACTAATATACGTGTCCCCTTCGGTAGTAATATGAAAACCATAAAACTGGGGTTGAACTCTAACTCTTTCGGAACGTCTAAGAGGTAAGGACTCGTCAATTGGTTCAACCGGAGTTTCCTCCTCGGGTTGAGTGCCAGCGGTAGAGGTTCCTTCATCTATCGACTCTTGAATCTCTTCAAGCTCGATTTTCCTCCCATTGTCTCCTTGGCTTATGAGTTCTCGCTCTAGGAAAACTCCTCTCCTCACAACGAAGACAACATTGTCTCTCACTCTCTCTCTCTCTCTCTCTCTCTCTCGCTAGTACATATCTTCATCTAATTTTCACATAGACAAAATATCACCACAACCACCACCGACCGGAATTATAAACACCACCATGACTACCGTTCATTACTGAAACACCCCGAAATTCAACCCAAAATTTTCGATTAAAACTTTCAGTATTTATTGAAATCACAATTGCAAGATCTTAAAACATTTATCAGAGTATCATTAAAAGTTATCAAGTACACAAGTCCCCCATTGATGCATTGCAATCGAGCCGTGCCTCTCCTTTAATGTAAGAAAACCTGAAACATGCAAACCGTAAATTGTAAGCACAAATCTTAGTGGGTTCCCTAAAATATCACACACAACATAAGACAAATAAACAACTATGTGTTATCAGCAACACTAGGGACTATCAGCAGTCCTAGTGCGCTAACATCACGTCCGATGGGTTATCAGCACCCATGGAGACTATCAGCAGTCCCAGTGGGTTAACAGCACGCCCAGTGAGTTATCAGCAACCCTGGAGACTATCAATAGTCTCAGACACATATAAACAACATAACATAATAATAACAGTAAGACCCAGCTGGTCATCACAAATACAACTATCCTACCGCACAGGCTCATACAAACATGCAAGAGTCACAAAGACAGCTAACATCCTACATACATAATTTGGTGAGCCGACATTGGTGCCTTCGACTCACGAGCACCGGGAGAAGACTCACCTCAAACTGTTGAAACAACCAAATAAATGCTCGGACTGCTGATATGGGAAACCTCTGCACTAAATATCATCAAGCAATATCCTAATTAATAATTAGGTCATAAACCACAACCAGGCCCTGCCCAAAGACACCCAAAATCCTTCAATGACCCAAAATCCTAAATGGTGACCAAAGCCAACTATGGGCCCAAAACCCATAAGTCAACAAAAGTCAACGACGCTCAACAATCAGATTATGCCTTGCGTACTCGGTCTATGCCCAACGTACGCCATCTTTGGGCAGTACATGTTGTGTACGATCTAGGTACGCCCAGTGTACTCCACACTCCACAGCAGCCCAAACTCATCAATAAGGAATTGAATGGTTAAGCCATTAAGTCTACTTCTCAGATCTGATCCCAAATAACATATTAACCCATAAAGTCAAAGACTTTAAGCCTTTGCATGGCTGGGAAAGAGTTTAAACCTTGAAACTCTAACTTAATCCACACTCAACACTACCAAGATCTTGCATGGCTAGAAGGGACCATCAATTAACCATTTTTATGAATCTATAAGACCTAAAATGCTTGAAAGGGCAACTAATAAGCTTTGGAGTACTTTATACTCACAAAGGTCCCAACTTTAGGACAAAAGTTCATGAAAACCCATCTATAGAGATCTAGAAGGAAACTCGTCAAGGTATGAACTTTATACCTTTAGAAGATGCACCAAATGGAGTAGTTTCTGGATCCAAAAGCTTACAAGCAACCCCTCCTTCTTCACTAGTCTTCTTTTTCAACAAAAGGCCACCAAAATCACCACCAAACTTCCATACATTCACACACAAAGGATACACTCGATATTAGGGTTTGGAAGGAGTGGAGGTTGATCATGGGAGGCCCAAGGGTGAGTTAATTCCTTTAAATATGGGTGACACTCTAAAAATTAGGGTTTGGTACAGCCTAGGTACGCCCCACGTACTCCTAGTACGCCCATTGTACTAGGTTCAACTCTATGATCATCTCATGCCTAGTACGCCCAGCATACTAGGCTCAACCTAAAAACCCTCCAACTTCAAATGGCCATAACTTCTTCGTTCTAACTCCGATTTCGACATTCTTTATATCCACGTAAGGGTATTGAAAAGCCCCACAATAATATCTAGATATCTTGGACTGAGAACTCCTCGAAAAAATCCATTTCTCATGCAAGCAACCGACCTAAGACTTTTCCCACGCTACTCTTCGGACCAAAGCACAATCCATAGGATTTAGGTCACATAACCTTCATTGCCTTCTTCTAAAATATTTAAACATCGCCTCTTTAAGGCCTCAAAACTTTTATGGAAACAATTTCCGGTCCATGACCCTGAATCAAAGAATGGCCCAAAACAGGGTGTTATAAGTACCACCACCGCTTTCAGCCCACCATCGATCTAGGTTACATCTCTCAACCATCGCTGGAGAATCAGAACGTCGTCGACATCTTCCTCAACAAACCCATTTCATGTCACATTCTCAGGCGACTATCTTCCTCATCAAACCCTTCGAGTCCAAAAACGATCTAGTGGGTGTTGCAGATCCATAGGGAGGGATGCCACGAGGCAACGACAGTTTCAAGATGAATAGAACATAAGGACGACAAGACTGAGGAAGATGGCGACGCCATTGATCGATAAAAGTGAGCTTACCAGATCTGAAGTCCGATGAACAGATCTGAACTCCTATGAATGATGAAATGTCGGAAATGGAGAGAAACGAAGGTGGCGACGAGCTAGGGTTTGCTGACAAATATGGCAACGTTGGCGGTCTGACGACATATACCGGTGACGAACAAATCCGTTGGCTGAAATCCAAATCGATGAAGATGACGACGTTGGGATTTTTTACGACCACCATTGCAGATCTAACTCCAATACTAGGGACTTCAAGATCTGGAAGGGCAAATCACCGCGTGTGTTCTTGGTGCAAACCTAGATCCGATTTTCTGTTGATGTTAAACGATAAACCCATCGATCTTTCTGCAGAAACTGGGGGAAATTAGGATAGATAATCTGAAGGTGGATGAAGAAGATGATGGGTGGTGGTTTTTGACAGATGGTGATGGTTTCCGGCAGATGACGGTGGTTTCCGGCTGGTGGTGGTGGTTTTCGATTGGTAGCGGTTGTTTCCGACGACAATGGCAGGTGGTCAGTGATGTTTTCCTGTAGATATTTTAGGGAGAGAGATGGAGTGGTGTTTGTGAAAGAGAAAGAGGAGAGGGTGGAGTAATATTTACCTTTTCTTTTTCGTTTAATTGTTGTAACAAAAGAAAAAAAAAACAAGTTAAAATAGGCAAAACTGCAAACATAAAACATATTGCATTAAAGTAATTAAAAAAATGAAAAAACAAAACATTAGGGTAAAATCCTCATTATAAAAAGTTTCAAAACAAACTAGACCAAACTCGCAACAAAATGAAAATTTTGGACTTATAAGGCCGGTTCAAACATTTTTAGACCAAAATGACAATTTTGAGCAAACTACAGGGACCATTTATGTAGTTTAGTCAAGGGAGAAAGATGTTTTTTTTAAATTTATTTACCAAACAAGTGGATTTTGAAACATATTTACCATTACGCCTCGTTCCCGAGTTTTAGCAAAGAAAAAGAAAAGAAGAGAAAAGAAAGTAGGAGAGAAAAGAATATAAAGGAAAGGAAAATAAATTTGTCTTTCGTGTTCTCAAGTAAGAGAAAAGTGAAAGGAAAGTTAAAAATTTTGTTCTTTCTCTCCATATCCGTCCAAATCGGAAGGAAAGTAATCATTCCACTTCCTTCCTTTAATGAAACTCGGGAACACTAATTTCTTTTACTTTCCTCTCGCTTCCATCCATTTCCTTTATTTTCTCTCGTTAAGTTGAACTCGGGTGTTAGGGTTATAAGTCAAAATTAGAAGAAAAAGCTAATCAGATTGAACGCACGCCCCTACACCTCTACACCACTGATACCCTCAACGTCTTTTGAGCTCGATCGCTTCATTCGCCCTCTTCGAGTCTGGCCATAGCCAACGTCGTCGACTCCACCACAGAATATCACGGTGAGTACGCCTCCACTACAAAAGACGAATACGACCCCTAATTTCTTGCGACTCTTCTTCGACTCCGGCCACAACAGACTCCTGGAAACACCTACTTTCCTTTAAGTCCGACTCCTCCTTTGATTTTCGACTTCAACTAACTGTAGGTTGATTTCTGCAACCATTAACCATATACATGCCTTCTAAACTCAAGTTTCCCTCGCACGTTGTTGTTCCTCACTCCTACAGACCTGAACGCCGATGAACATTAGCAGCACCCAGTAACCATTCGTTTGCCTTTTTCCTTTCCTACTATTATTTGCTACTGGATTCCAACTGTTATTTGATATTGTGATTCCTATTGTGATTTACAATTGTTATTTGCTTCAACATTCATATCTTGAAAGCAATTTTTGATTGAATTTATGTTTTTTTAGCATTTGTTGGATGAAATGTTGTTACAATGCTTTGCTATTAAGGTGGGACAACCTGTGATGGTCTAATTGTATAAATTATACTAGTAAAATACATTCCTCTTCCCATCAAAGATATTGATGGTGTTGACATCATGTTTGATGTGCTTCCTCTCTCTATCAAGAATAAGTAACATTGATCTCTATTTAGAGGTTGAAGACATTGATCAAATTCGACACACAAATATAGAGTTTAGGTATAAACATTTGTGGCTTACATGATTTACAAGTTTCTACTTATTTTGGATGTGATAGCTTAGTTTGTAATTTTTGTAGCAGAAATGAACCTGTTGTGCTAGAAGATGAAAGGAACAATGCTAATAGGTTCAAGCAATAGAAATGTTTATTTTTTCCTTTTCGTTTTGTAAGAAGTCATTGTTGGATTTATACCCCAAAACATATTGTTCGATTGATGTTGGTTTTGATTTAACATGTCTAATATTATTGTTTATAAATGAACCTTATTAACAATTTAGGACATTTATTGAGATTCAATCAATTTCTAGTGACGATGAAATGAGATATATGTTTGTAATTTTTTTATATAAGTTAATAACAAAGAGTTATAAAAAAAAGTCAAAAGTTATAATAAAGGGACAATTTCATATATGCCCTTCTTAAATACCAAAATATCATATTTACTCAACTTAATTTCTAAATATCATAATTACCCTTTATAAAATTTCTAAATATTATTTATCATTCATAAAATTTCAAAATATCATATATGTCATTTTTAAACATCAAAATATCATATATTCCCTTCTTAAATATCAAAATATCATATATGCACTTTTTAAACATCAAAATGTCAACGGTAATTTCTAAAATATCCTCCATGTAAAACATTATAATAATCAACAACAACAAAGCTAAACAATCAAAATATACATTTCATAGAAAATGTTGAAGATGAATCTTTTTGTTTGTCAAAAGGGCAAACTTCCAACAATTTAGAAGTTCACATTCCATTATCATAGAAATAAGGATAATATGGTTAAAAATTTTAATTATTATAATAACACTAAGGTATAAAAATTATTATAAAATATTAAAAACATTATAAAAAGGGTTTGGACAAATATGATATTTTGAAGATTTATGAAGGGTAAATATGATATTGAGAAATTAAGTTGTACAAATATGATATTTTGAGGTTTAAAAGGGACATATATGAAAGTATCCCTAATAAAAAAAACAGTAAAAAATTAAAACAATTGTTAAACAAAGTAAAAAAAAAATATTGTTTATGTAAATATTCTTACTACTATTATGTTTTGGAAAATATGTTTGAAAATACATATATTTAATAAATATTTTTTTTCAAACAAACCTATTTTTTCAAAAACTCATCACAGTGTTCGAGTGTCCTTTTTTTTAGTTACATTTTTATTTTAATTTCATTAAACATATAATATTATCTAAATTAAACCTCATTTTACTAGTGACTAAACTATATAAATGGTCCTTGTGGTTTGCTCAAAATTGTTATTTTGGTCTAAAAACGTTTGGACTAGCACTAGAGGTCCAAAGTTTTCATTTTGTTGCGAGTTTGATCCAATTTGATTTAAACTTTTTTAGAATGACGATTTTACCCTTATTTTTTTGATTTTCAGTTTTTCTTTCTTTATTTATTTACATTTTACAATTTTTATAATTAAAAATAAAACAAAAAAAGAGAATACTACCCTTATCCCTACCCCCCCCCCCCCCCTTCTCTCTTATCACACTACCAATTATGATATCACCACCACCGTCAGTCACTACCAGTCACCGCTACCACCACCGTTGTTCAACGATGAAGGGAGAGAAAGAATGGGAACCCTTTGTCTTCTCGAGTTTCTAGCTCCAATCTATGTCTGTCTTTATGCCTCTCCGGCTGTTTCTCTTCATCTCCCTTCTACCGACTTTAGGAGGCGGTGGAAGTGCTACCGGCGGTATCCTGGGTGGTGGTGGTGGTGGTGGTGCTTTGATAAATAAACTTGATAAAAAAAAAAAAAAAAGGCAGATAACGAATGAGGGGTGTTTAAATTTATTTTTTTTAGTTTATTTTAATAACTAAACATAATAAAAATGAAAAAAGAAAACACCAAGGGTAAATTTGTCATTGTAGATATTTTCAAAATATTTTGGATCAAATTCGTAACAAAATGAAAACTTTGGACCTCTAGTGCTAGTCCAAATCATATGGACCATTTGTGTAGTTTAGTCTTTACTAATATCATATATGGATCGAAACAATCTCTAAATATCGGCTCATATATTCATATAAAAGTCCACCACCCTTGACCTCAAGAGTTCTCAATCCCAATCTATGAAATGTATCTCTTTCCTCCACAAATCCACGTCAAAGACGAGCTTAATCACATGCATAAATGTCGATTCCACTTATTTTTGCACCGATCATATATCCAACAAGTTTTGTGAACTCACCTTGCTCAGTCGCGTCAATGAACCATCATTCCCTTCATCGAGCAACTCTCCGGGAGATATGTCGTATAATCGTGGATCCGGGCACATGAAGATATGTTACGCCTTATGAGAAACGTATTTGTTGGACATTGTGTTGTCGGACCTACTCACTGTAGTTGACGATTTCGTGTTCTGAAATCTCACCCGTCAAACCTACAACTAAATGTGATCGATTCCACTTATTTTTGCACCAATCTTATATCCAACAAGTTTTGTGAACTCACCTTGCTCAGTCGTGTCAATGAACCATCATTCCCTTCATCGAGCAACTCTCCGGGAGATATGTCGTTGTATAATCGTGGATCCAAGCACATGAAGATATGTTGCCCCTTATGAGAAACATAGTTGTTGGACATTGTGTTGTCAGTCCTACTCATTGTAGTGGACGATTTCGTGTTCTGAAATCTCACCCGTCAAACCTACAACTAAATGTGATCGATCAAACACACTGTTTCATACTGTTTTTCCAAAAATGGCAAAAGCTTCAAACTTTACTTGATTATGTGTCGATCAAATATTTTTGACAGGAACAGAAGTTGGCAGGCATGTGTGCTTTAGCGACTTTGATGGCTATTTTTGTTATTTGAGTTTTTCTTTTACTATTATCTACAAAGTAATTAACAGTTTTGACTATATTTGTAATTTTCTTTTAAAAATATTGTTACTCTGATTGTCTTTTAAAACAAATGAAAGAATGATTTTGATTTATTTAAAATAATATTTTTACTTGATATTTTTTGTATGTTACATGCTACCATGAAATTATTTTTTGAATGTTACATGCTACTACCATAAAATAAAATAGACGTCACCGGGTTAACACTATAAATTTCCAATTAAATATTCCCTTAATGCTTGATATTTATTAATCCCAAAAATAATGCTTATTAAAAGATATTATAAATTAATAATATATAACTAATCTATACCTTACACTATTAATTTACAAACTCTTAACCCTGGACAAATGAAGACCGAACTGGGCAGACCATCAGCCCAATTTTGGTTCTTGGCTAGCCAAATTCGGCCTAGACTCTTTTCAAACTCGGGTTAGACAAAAACTAACAATGACATGCTAACCCAAAATAAACAGGTTTTGGTAAAAGATTTCAATATGTTTAAATAAAAAGGTTGACACGACACGACACAAAATTAAACCTTTAAGGTTGGTGTCAAACTTTTTCAACCTGTCATGACGATGATAGGTTTACCAGGTCTACTTACCCACAACATGAGCCTCCCTCCCTCCACAGGTTACAACTTACATGATCTTTTCAAGTTACAAAATCTTTTGATCAAAAACATGTCAACATTCTTAAAAAACCAACACATCCAACTTCACCCAGTTTATGACATTTTTCCTAAAACAAGGCAATTTTTACAAACCGGGGATCGGGAATTGAGTTGTGAGTGCCTCAACTCTCTTTCTCAGATCCGAAACTTGAGCAGTGAAACCAAAATCCGAAGAAGCAACATACTTGATAAAATCTTGTACCTTTGATCCACTAGTCACAGCTTGTTTTATCTCATGTGTGAGTTGCACCCCTTCATGAATAAACTCAGCAATATAAATAAATTCCTTTTCTGTGAACCCACGGGTCGTCATAGCTGGCGACCCAATCCGTATGCCACCTGGCACTAGTGCGCTTTTGTCACCTACAACATTTAAATCAAAACAGTGTTGGTACAAAGACTCGATTTCTTTTTCTTTTACCCCCCTGGGTTTTTTTTGTAAATAAGATCAAATTTGGAGGGGGAAATACGAAAAAAAAAGAGACTCGAATTAGAATTATACCAGGTACAGAGTTCTTGTTCAAGGTGATGGAAGCCATGTCTAGAATTTTCTCTACCCTAGCACCATCAAGACCCTGCATTTATTCAATTTGGGTTAGGGTTAGGGTTAGGGTTAAATTCTTTCTATTACATTTTTGTACTTTTTTTTTCTTATTAAAAATTCTGTCCAATTGCAACATTGTAATTTCGATTTTTTGGATAAAAACTTCAAAGAGAAATTTAAGTAGGATGCTATAATAAGCAATATCTTAGATTTTCAATTGTACTTATGAGGAATAGAACTAATCCAGTAAACTATATATGGATGGGGGTGTTTCTTTTTGACCTCATTTATTATTATTTTGAAAGAAAAAAGTAACTTACTAATGGCCTGAGATCCACAAGAACCAAGTGGTTATCACTTCCACCAGAAACCAATGTGTAGCCCAACTCCATCAGTCTTTTAGCAAGAGCTCGACAATTAGAAACAACCTGCAACCAACACATTTTATGTTATGTTATTGAAAAGATTTAAAAAAAAAGAAAAAGAAAAAGAAAAAGATAAAATGTAAAGAAAAAGACCTGGTTCTGGTAGGCCTTGAACTCTGGAGACTGAGCATGCTTCAGGCAAACTGCAAGTCCTCCTATTGTATGGTTATGTGGACCACCCTGTTATGATATCAAGTTTATTTTTTTCAATTATTAAAAATAAAAAAAAGGAAACGGATTGAAATTAGTGGAACTAACTAACCTGCAAACCTGGGAAAACAGCATTATTGATGGCGGATTCTAATTCAATGCCTAAAACAGGATCTTTCTTGAAGAATATCATGCCACCTCTAGGCCCTCTCAGAGACTGGAAACATAATGGAATGGAATAAGTAAGGTAATAATAGAAGGGAATGGAATGGAATGAACCATTCCATTCCTTCCCTCCCCGATTCTATCATCACTAAACACTACCCTAGGACAATAGTAGTCTGCTACAGTATTGTTCAGTTCAACAATAAGAAGAAATAGTTAATCCTGTAATTACCATTTTATCATTTTATCTCTAAAAAGTAAAACTAGGAATTTTTTTTTATCTACTCAGTCAGAAGCAATGCAATATTACCTACCTTGTGTGTTGTGGTAGTGACAATATCACAATAATCAAAAGGATTCCCAACCACAGAAGCAGCAACAAGTCCACTAATATGAGCCATATCCATCATCAGAAAAGCACCAACACCATCTGCAATCTTTTCAAGTCCAACAATCATACATGTCATTATTATATAAGAAAGAAAAAAAAAAAGTCAATACTCAATATTTTGGTCAACAACATTCAAAAAAAGTATACCTTTCTCATACGAGGATAGTCAAAATCTCGGGGATAAGCACTAGCACCAGCAATTATAAGTTTTGGTCTAAATAAGGTAGCAGTTTTCTCAAGCATCTCATAATCAACCAGGCCTATCATATGGAAAATAAAAAATATTATAAAATGTAAATGTAAATGTATGTAACACCTGACCATTTTGTTGGAAAAGAAAGATATATAACACCTGTAGATTCATCAAGACGATAAGGCATAGATTCAAAATATATGGATGTTCCTGAAACGCGTCTTTTTGGTGTCATGAATCCATGAGACAAGTGTCCTCCATGAGGCAAGTCCAGCCCCTGAGTTTTTTTTTTAAAAAAAAATAATTAAAACCAATATCCATCTTAATATAATATTAAAAAATAAAAAATACGCACCATTATACGATCATGAGGCTTCAGAATGGCTGTATAGACCTCAAAATTAGCAGGGGAACCAGATAATGGTTGAACATTTACACCCCATTTTTGTTCATCCAAATGAAATGCTGCTAATGCCCTCTTTTGGCAAAGAGTTTCTAGTTCATCAATGTGCTCGTTTCCACCATAGTATCTGCAAATTAATGTAAATTATAAACAATTAAACATTATTAGAAAATATATATATATATATATATATATATATATATATATATATATATATATATTATTTATGTATTGACCTTTTTCCAGGAAGTCCTTCAGAATATTTGTTTGTAAGGCAAGAGCCAACTGCTTCCATAACAGCTCTGGATGTGAAGTTTTCTGATGCAATAAGCTCCAAGCTTCTAAACTGACGTTGCTTTTCATTGTATATTATTGCACTAACTTCAGGGTCAACATTACTCAGTTCATGGTCAACAAACCCATTTCCATCACCTATATTATACAACTCAACAACATTATTATTATAAACAGATATATTCCATCGACATTCAAATCGTTCAAGATTGAGAAATTTTAGTCACTTACAAAATATCTCTTGCAGATTTTTTCAGGTTTTTTTTATAAATACTTGTTATTTAATTATTAAACAATTATTTTGTAAGATTGGGCCACTCCACCTCCCTTCTTCACACCAATAGAATAATTCAAATGAGGACAAAAATGGTTAGAACACAGAATACTACAGCTAAACTCAGGGACCAAAAAATTAATTTACTAATAAATTACTTTTTGGTCCCTGGGTTTCACTTATCTTTGCAATTTGGTCGCCTCTTGTAATTTTGGTTCTTATTTGAGGTTTTTGTAATGTTTTGGTCACTGTTCCAAGTAAGACGAAAACTGCAAAAACCAGCTAAACTCAGGGGGCAAAAATGTAATTTACTCAATGTCAGTTGATCTACATATTTTTGCAACCACTTCTACCGATTTTGCTAAAGAGCTTCCTTCGATATCCTCAACTACTTCAAATATTTACTTTTATATATTCTGATTTATAATCTATTATAGTTAAGTTATTAATTTATTTGGACTTTTAAATAAATATTACTATATATCTCTTATTTAGGTGGGGCCTGCCCTTCTGTCTTATCATCATAACATGTCTGTAAACAACTAAAAAGTTATGACTAATTACCTCCTTCAAGAACTGTGATTGGGACAGAAGTAGTGGATGGCTTTCCAGTAACCAAGCTACCTTCAATTTTAGATAATTTACATGGCTTGAGTGATCCAAGATTCAGCTGATGTGGAAACTTAGTGAAACCAGGTCTTTTTGGGAGGAATGTTGATTCCTTAATCCATACAGGCTGTTGAAGGGAACCCATGATAGCTCCAGAGCATGTATTCATACTGCTTAACATATAATGAATCACAATAGAAAACCACATTAAGAGGAGTTACTCTTTTTAAAGATTCATATGCATAGTTTAAGTGTATGCAAAATAAATAAGCAAAATATTAATCACCTAAGCATTACAAGTTTACAGCTTGTTTGATCTTATGAAACACACACAGAAGGGTATCGGGTGTTTGGAATTTTGATAGTTTGGACAAAAGTAATTGTTTTGGGTCAAAATAATCAGATACGGATATATGTATGTCAGTATGTGCTTATATTAACCTTTATTAAGTGATTATTTAATTTTATTCTTCAACTCTGCAGCAATCACTATCAAAAGGCAACATCCATAGTCCAAACGCCTCTAAAATCATGGAATACATTTTCATGCATTGCAACTTCCCATGGATCAACATTTCTTACGAGCCCTAATCTAACTCCACTTTCACCGCAACCATTATCCAATTTTCAACAGCAAAACAACTGTCAAGTAAGCTTCGAATCCGCAATTAAGATTAGGCATGAACAAAGTCTCCAATTACAAGCTTTAGAAATACGCAAAAGCTATAACAACAAATAGAAACTACAAATCTAATACTAACAACATTTCCACACACTCCATAGAATCTCGATTGTAGATAAGGAAGTATACAAACGATTCCAACCAAAACCTAACAAAAAGAGGCATAAACGTGAAAATAAACAACATTGGTGCATGCTATCGGCGCAAACTAACAAAGAAATGAAGCATGTTTACAGAAACTACAGACATCAAAGCGCAAAGCTACCTTCGAAACCAATTCAGAAAAACAGTGTTCGTTTAACGCATGCATGTGAGTACCAAATGAGCGAACGACAACAGATTGAGTAGAAAAATACCTGCGCTTGTATTATATGTTATCCGATCAAAATTTGACTTCGATAAACAGATTGTGAAGTTTGTGGCGAAAGAGTAGAGGCGAAGGAGCGAGGGTTTGCTGCTGGCTGCTGAGGCGAGTGAAGACTCGAGAGTAGTGCAGCGAAATATCGAACCGCTTATATAAGCGATTGAGCGTGAATGGGTGAGGGACGCTAGGGCTATGTATGGCTTACACAGCTACCGATAAAAAAATCTTCTTTAATAAATGAAAGTCTTTTTTTTTTTTTTTTCACTTGTCAATCTCATATGAATTTTTGACACTTGTCATTTTGTGGTATTTGTGAAATAAATATTATCACTTGTCAATTCCTGATTTGTTTCAGTTTTTAAAATTAAGTCATATACTTATTTCAAAAAACTAAAACAAATCAGAAATTGACAAGTAGATAATATTTATTTCAAAAATACCACAAAATGACAAGTGTCAAAAACTCATGTGAGATTGACAAGTGGCAAAAAAAACCTTCATTTATTAGAGAGGATTTATTTATTGTTTACACTTTAATGTTTAATTTTTTTTAAATCAACCCGTGTAATTCACGGATCTCACACCTAGTAATGTTATAAAACTAGCTGAAATATATAGAGTTATATAAAAGGACATGTGTTTCTATAATTAATTAAGGGGTGTATTTAAAATTTTTTAAAAAACTCATAAAAAGCTAGTCCAAATAGCTTTTCAAAAAGCTAGCTTATAAGCTACTTTTTGGCTTACCAAACACGACAACATAAAAAAGCTCAAAAAATAAACTAGCTTAGTTTATCAACTAGTTGTGGCGCGTCAAACATAGCCTAGGACAAAGACGATCGAACAAAATTCTTTGAGAAGTCCCGCTCAAAGACTCATCTTTGATCTTTTTTATTTTATTTTTTTAATATTTAATATACTAATAATTAATAAAAAAAAAATAAAACCTCACCATCTGTTTTCTTTGCGGTTTTTTATGGTTTTTGAAAATTAATAATTGCACCGCACCATAAATTTGAGGTTTTTAAAAAACATAAAACCTCACCATCTGTTTTCTTTGCGGATGTGGTTGATAAGGTTGTGCATGGGTCGATTTTGGACCCAAACCGAACCCAACCCGTAAATAGTCGGGTTCTGGTTTTCAAAAGCCAAGAGGTTCGTTTCTGGTAGGTTCAGTTTCTCGAGTTCTGGAGTCGGTTTTGGCGGTTTTTTGGGTTCAACCCATAAACTTACGGGTTCTGGGTTTAAACCCATGGCATAGATTTTGGGTTTTAACCCATTTTCCTGTAATGAAGTAAGAAGTTAAATACTTCAAAAAACACCAAATTGAAATTAAATACTTCAAAAAAACATGAGTCTTACAGCCAAATAGTCTATTACAAGTTATAATCAAAGCCCGAAATACTTTGTAACACCCGAAAATTTGAGAAGCAACTTTGGGTATAATTCATTTTTGAAAATTTGACACGGCGTGTTGGAGGCACCAACACGACATGTCTAGATAAGGAAAAAACACAGGTTTCATTTGGGCAACAGGCGTGCTCCTCTTGAAACACAGAGTGTTGATGGTTGGGAATGAAACCCTAATTTTTTGGGTTTTGCTCCATATTTAAAGGAAAGTGGAGGATATGGTTTGTTTACCTTACCCCCCATCAGTTCCTAAAACCCTGAGAGAACCCTAATCATTTTTCCCTCTCGTTGTGAAGCTGGTTTGATGTTTTTGAGGAAGAAGGTGGAAGAAGGAAGTAAAGATCCAGCAAGCAAGTCACATCCTTCAGTTTGGCACTCTTCTGGACCTTTGTAAGTGTTCAAGATCCGATTTTTATCATTCAAAGTTGCTAGATCGAACAATTTTTCCCTTGTTCTTCTTGTTCTTGGATGTTAGAATGGGTAGATCTCATAAAGTTTGAAACTTTATAAATCTCCAGGTCACGGTGACCTAGTAGTGCCTTGGATCTGATATATAATCGAGTTATGATGCCATGCTTAGAAGTTAGGTCATAAACCCTCATTTTGACCTAATATGGGTTCAAGACATACATTGAACATGTATGTCTAAAAAAACACCAACCTTTGGCATGGTTTAGGTGTTTAAATCACTTGTGGAAAGGATGGACTTCAGACCTTAAGGATTAAGTTCATTTTTGGTTAAGCCTTGCATCATCAAGCTTATGATTTGAGTTTTAAACCTATTTGGTGGTCCCAATGGATAAATTTGGAAACTTTATCCTTCTTAATCTCATTTCGGACTATATCTGAGCTTTGGAGCTCTTGGAATCAAGGGAAACGGCTTAATGTATTAAGTTGTTAGAACTTTGGCAAACACAACGTGTTTATAAAGTCAAAACAACGTGTTGGCCAGGATTTTCCCGACTGTTTGGATGCAGGCGGAACACGGCGTGCTTCAAAGTCAACACGACATGTTCGAGTCAACATGGACTATTGACTTTGACTTTTCGACTTTGACAAGTTTGACTTAGAGGGGTATGTTGGGTATTTTGGTTGGTGTTTGAGATTTGGTCCTTTGGATGTTGATTTTCGGATTGGTATTTTGGTTGGATAGGTGGCGGTAAGCTGAGATTTGGAGCCGATGTAACACCCGTGTTTCTAGGCTAGGCATTAATGATGATGTAATAGTCTAGGTTAACCTTTGTAAACCGTTGTGAAATAATAAAAATGTATTATTTTTAGTGTTATATGGTTTATGCTTAATTGTGTGACTTAAATGAATTAAGAACAAGAATAAGCGTAATAATAAAATATTAGATAAGCCCGATATCTGTGAAGAAAGTTGTAGTGTTCGTGACAAGGATTCCGGATATATATAAAGAATGCCGAAATCCGAGTTATAACGAAGAAGTTATGACCTGTCGAAGTTTCGTGTCAGAACCGATACGACACTATGTGGCATAAATAGTGAATTTACGATAAAGCGATATTTAGCCTTCGTAATCTAAATGAGAGTCGTAGAATACGTTAAACCGAGAGCGTACATAAAAAGAACATCTAAATCTGACTTCGTATGAGGAAATTATGATTTTTCAAAGTTTCGACTTAGCGGTATGCAGCCCAACGTTCGAATATGAGATCGAGTGATTTCTAGCCGAAACAATCTAAACGAGAATCGAAGATCTCGTCGATAGTAACGCAACGGTAAAAAGACAAACGAAATCGGACGTCAGATGAAGAAGTTATGAATTTCTAATGGAGTTTTCCTGTTCCGGCCTACTAAAAATATTATAATAAAAGTTAAATTCAAAATTAGCCGACGGAGTCTAAACGAGAGTTGTAGAGCATAATCTCAGCTACACGTGCATATAAAGAACGTCGAAAACAGAGCTCGTATGCGAAAGATATGAATTTCTGAAGTTCGGGGCACGAACTTCAACCCCAGTGTCAGAGCTCACGACGTGAGCAGGTGATGGACGTCTTCCAGGGCAAGTGGCCTGATGAAGAACGCCATGACATCGAGCTCACGACGTGAGCATATAATTTCAGCCCTATAAATAGAAGTTGAAGGGCAGCCGGCCATGGTTGCTAATTCCCCACTCTCTCACTCCCGGACCCTCTCTAGCTGTCTTGAAGTACCCCCGAAGCCCCGATATCATCCCGAAATCCGAAGCAGGTCCCGAAGCATCGAAGATCCCGAGAAGAAAAGAGTTTTCGAGCCGAAGCTCTGCCCGCGAGAAGTCCGGTGTGTGAAGATATCCCAATTTCACCGAAGAATACTGCTTTAAGAGCAGTAGTGATGTCTGAGCATTGTCTTATCAAGTGAGTGCATAGTCTCTTTCATAAACATGATTTAATACAAGTATTGTTGAATGTATTAAGTATACGTTTTGAGTAACTGTGTAGTTGCTTTCTTCTAACAAATAAATACGAAGTATTCTCCATAAAATATGTTTTATGTGTTTATATATCATTTGTTAGTGAAATGAGTATTGATTGAATGTTGTATACATGTTTTAAATTGTATATATATATATATATATATATATATATATATATATATATATATACTTTTATCTACAAATATATGTTGAGTAGAACATAGGTAGATAGTTGATGTGTGATGAAATAAAATGATGAGAGGCCTCGATGTTGTTGTTGATCTAGTCATCTAGCGGAGTATGGATGACGACCACGGACTCTTTCTAGACTGTCCAGTGGAACGTTGGTAGGTTCATAACCTGTAGGAGTTATGAACGATGTGTTCACCGGTGTACTCTATCCCCCTTATGGTTGCCTTTAGGACATCTATTATTGAGGAAACTCCTTTGCAGTAATGTCCATCCTGATGAAATATCCTAGACCAGGTCCCTCTTGATAGTTGTTGTTTTAGGGACGTAAAGTGAGGATAACGGGAATGGGTAATCGACTTATTGTTGGTTGGTGAAAATTAAATATAATTATTTATTGTGGGTTGAAAACCCTATATGCTCACCAGGCTCCCAAGCCTGACCCACTCAGTTTCTTTGTATTACAGTTAGTTGCGCGAGAGCATAAGTGGGCGAACTTGTGAAAATATTTTGTTTATAGGTCAGTAGTTGTATATAATTGTTGTAAGGCTTATAATGTGTTGTTTATGCTTTTGGTCTGTATCGGAACATGACATGGTGAGTTTTGTTATATATAAAAATACATTTCTTTAAGAAATGCTTTGATAAATTTTATTTATCATATTTTGTTTTGGGAACAAATTCCACAACTCTTTTAAATCAAAGGATTAATCTAAAAATTATTTTAAAAGCATAAATTAAATCGGTCTTTTATGGTCGTGATTTTGGGGATGTCACAGCCGAGGCCTCATCAGTTGTTGATCTAATCGAGAGGTGAGTTTTCCTCACTGTACTTACGGGTCAAAGGCACCAAGCTCGGCCCTTTGGATTGTTATCCTGGTTTATCGTATGATTGTATATTGTAGTGATCTGTTAGATTTGTATCATGGTAGATAAGATGATGATATGCCTAGTGGTATGTAAGATTTGTTTGTTATATGTTGGCTGGTTATTCGTATGTTTATCTGTAGCATTGTAGTCATAGTGCGGGCAGGTTAAGACTGTACTACTTTGTGTTGTCAGTCAACAAATCTGTACCGACTTTAAAAAAAAAAATCATTTTAAATTTCTCAAAAACATAGTTCATAGCATCAACCCATGCCAAAATGTAATTGTCAAATACATAATATCGTAAAACAAAGTCAGTGTATCCCAGAATACACATTAACCCTAGTCATTAGGCCGGTGTGTACAATCATGTCGGCGCCTTCCCGCGATCCTGAGATGTACCTGAAACACATCTAATCAACACTGTAAGCATGAAACTAAGTGATTTTCCCCAAAATACCACATACACAAATAATTAGCCTCTCATGACTAAATATCGATAAGGACCCTCCGGTCATGTGTCTCAGTGAAGACCCTCCGGTCTCACATCTCAATATGGACCCTACGGTCATAACTCAACATATAAGCAGAATAATATAACGACATAAGTCACAAAGACAGAATGCATAATCACACATATATTAGTATAAACAAATAAGACCCTTCGGTCAATAATACAAACAAGACCATCCGGTCAACAACATGAGTAAGACTCTCCGGTCACACATAAATTACCACACAGGTAAGTATAGTAAGAAGACTCGCCTTGCGCAAAAAACAGTAAATCTCGCACCCGATCTGGACTTTGCCTAAACTATGACACATTTAACTCTAATTAATAATTAATATTAATAACCCCAAAATGCTAGACCGAGCCTCTCTACTAAATCTCAGGAGGGTAAAAATACCATTTTGCCCCTCCTCGGCCAAAAGTCCACAAATTGACCAAAAACTCAAAAGTCAACGAAAATCAACGCCCATCGAGTACACTTGTAACATCCCAAAAATTTCAATAAATTTAAACTTTTCTAAACAACCCGTTTTCTATATAAGTTTTTACAAAAACCGTTATTCCCCAAAACATTATTTAAAAATCATAATCTCTTTCAACATAGTTTTCAAAACATTCACATTATCAGAGTTTTCTAGAAATCACAAGTCCAAAATGCGAGGATGTGTACGGTCATGCATTCACCTTGCCACGGTCCACTGAAGTACTTGAAACCATAAACCAAAACTGTAAGCTCAAAGCTTAGTGAGTTCCCCAAAGTACCAACACATAACAGATAACATATACAAATAACAACATGTATTGGGTCCACAACTAAAAGATTGGATTACCCCTTGAGCCCACAGTATGAGTCTGGCTTGGCTATCAGGCCCACAACTCACATTTGGCTTGCTCTCGAGCCCACAACATAAGTCTAGCTTGCCTTTGGGCCCATAACTTATGTTTGGCCTGCTCCCTCAGTCCCTGGGCTGGAATACCAATGAGTAGCCCTGAGTACGAGTCTAGCATACTACCCAATCCTCAGCTCATATCTAGAATGCTAGTGAGCCCCCAGTATGAGTTTGGCATGCCCTCCCTGGCCCTCAGCTCATATCTGGCATACTCCAGGGTTTGAGTTGGAGATTGAGTTACAGTTACCAGAGTTGAGACAAGTCCCAGGGCAGGCGTAGCTGGCACCGAAGCGGTTCAAGGTCGTTGATTCCAGGATAGGAGGGCAACGTGCCCACACTTGTGGGAAGTATGGGAAGGTTTATACTAGAGCATTTCGACCGAGTACTGGATGCCACAAATGTAGCAATGAGGGGCATTACGCGCGAGAGTGTTGCCAACTTGCCCCTACCCCGGATATGAGGATTTGCTTTCACTGTCATCAGGTTGGTCATGTGAAGACCAACTATCTGCAGTTAGCTGCCAGGCGGATGCAGGCTCCAGCGCTGGCTACATTGAGGATCACCAATGGGATGCAGGGCGGAGCATTGCCCCCGAAGGCTCGGGGACACACCTTCTATCTCACAACCGAGGAGACCAGAGCAGCACCAGATATGGTGGATGGTACGTTTTTAGTGAACTCCTTACCTGCTTTGGTATCATTCGACTCGGGTGTGAGTCGGTCGTTCGTCTCTCAGGCTTTCGGTGGAGAGTTTGGTTTGCCGGTCGGGGAGTTTGAGTGTCCGTTGCTAGTTTATATCGCCCACGAACTTGGGGTTTCTGCTTCTTCAGTCTACCGAGGTTGCACATTAGAGATATTTGGGGTACCCTTCCCGATTGACCCAATTTCTATCCCCATGGGGGATGTCAGGGTGATAGTAGGTATGGATTGGCTAAGTCGGTTCGGTGCCATGATCGACTGCGAGGGTCAGTGGTTGTAGTTCAAACCCCAAGTGGGGGAGAACTGGTGATTTATGGTGAGGGCACCAGATCGGGTTCCAGGTTTTGTTCAGCTTCTAGGGCTCGGCAGTACATTCAGCACGGGTGTGCGGGTTATCTAGCGTACGTGGTGGATACGCGGGTCAAGGATCAGCCTTCAGTTGCAGAGGTCCCATTAGCCAGGGAGTTTGCTGACGTGTTTCCGGAGGAGTTACCCGGAGTGCCTCCGGAGAGACAACTCGAGTTTATGATCGACCTAGTGCCTAATACGGCCCCTGTCGCCAAGTCGTCGTACCGGTTGGCACCACCGAAGATGCAGGAGCTGTCGTCACAGATGCAGGAACTGTTGGGCAAGCAGTTCATTCGTCCGAGCAGTTCTCCGTAGGGAGCACCGATACTCTTCGTGAAGAAGAAGGATGGATCGCACCGGATGTGCATAGACTACAGGGAGTTGAACAAGTTAACGGTGAAGAACCATTACCCACTCCCAAGGATAGACGACCTATTTGATCAGTTGCAGGGGGCATCGTGGTTCTCTACGAATGATTTGAGGTCCGGGTACCATCAGGTGAGGGTGAGGGAGGAGGATGTGGAGAAGACCGCGTTCAGGACTCGGTATGGACATTACGAGTTTGTGGTGATGCCGTTTGGGCTCACCAATGCGTCAGCGATATTTATGGACCTGATGAATCGGGTCTGCAGACCGATGCTCGATCGCTCGGTCATAGTGTTCATTGATGATATCTTGGTATATTCAAGACCCGGGAGTTGCACGAGGAGTCGAGGAGCATCTACGGGAGTTATTGGGGGTTTTTGAGGCGAGAACGACTTTATGTCAAGTTCTCGAAGTGCGAGTTTTGGTTACGAGAGGCCCAGTTCCTGGGGCATCTCGTTAACCAGGATGGGATTTTGGTCGATCCGGCCAAAATCGAGGCAGTTATGCGGTGGGAGGTTCCGAGATCTCCCTCAGACATCAAGAGCTTTTTGGGTTTGGCAGGGTACTACCGGAGGTTCATACAAGATTTCTCCAAGATTACAGTACCCCTCACTCGTCTAACGAGGAAGGGGGTGGATTTTCGGTGGGGCCCTGAGCAGCAGTGGGCGTTTGAGATCCTCAGACAACGATTATGTGAGGCCCTAGTATTGACCCTCCCCGAGGGAGTGGAGGATTTTGTGGTATACTGTGATGCCTCCATCATAGGTTTAGGAGCGGTCCTCATGTAGAGAGGACGGGTGATAGCTACACATCACGACAACTAAAGCCGCACGAGACGAGATACCCCACAAATGATATGAAGTTGGGAGCGGTAGTATTTGCTCTCAAGATTTGGATACATTACCTCTATGGGGTCCGATGTACCATCTACACGGACCACGAGAGCTTGAGGTATCTTATGGATCAGCCGAACCTGAATATGAGGCGGTGCAGGTGGCTGGATGTAGTCAAGAACTATGACTGTGAGATCCTTTACCACCCTAGTAAAACAAACGTGGTTGTGGACGCTCTGAGGCGCAAGGCAGCCAAACCTTCTATTTCAGTGTCATGCATGCGGATATTAGTGGATTCCCCACTTGTGAGCTTGCTCATGGAAGCTCAGGCAGAGAGTATGCGTCGGGAGAACTAGAAACTAGAGAGGATTAAGGGTGAGAACACCCGGTTTGTGTAGGATAGCAGGGGATTATTGACCCGTTGTGGTCGGGTATGGGTTCTGATGTCTGGTGGGATCAGACAGATTATTCTGGAGGAGGCTCATAAGTCTCGCTTTTTTATTCACCCGGGGGCCACCAAGATGTACCAGGATTTGTGTTTGAGTTACTGGTGGTTGTGCATGAAGTGAGAGATCGCTTGGTGCCTGATCTGCAGGATGGTCAAGGCTGAGCACCAGAGGCCACACGGCAAGTTGCAGCCTCTTAAGGTTCCCATATGGAAATGGGAGCAGATCACGATGAATTTTATCACCAAGCCGCCAAAGATGGCAAGGGGTTTCGACGCCATATGGGTCATCGTGGATCGACTGACCAAGAGTGCCCACTTTTTGGCCATTCAGGAGAGCTCATCGGCCGAGAAGTTGGCCGAGTTGTACATTCGCGTTATTGTCGCACGACATGGGGTTCCGGTCTCTATCGTCTCAGACTGTGATGTTCGATTCACCTCCCGATTCTGGCAGATGTTCCACGAGGATGATATGGGGTGAGGTGGGGCAGAGAGTGATGGGTCAGACCAAGGTAGTTCTGCAAACTACCGAGAGCATTCAGCAGATCAGACAACGACTGCAGACTGCTCAGAGTCGGCAGAAGAGCTACGCTAACCGGCGTCGATCTGAGTTAGAGTTTCAGGTCGGTGATATGGTGCTCCTGAAGATCTCACCCTGGAAGGGTGTGATCCGCTTCGGGAAGAGGGGAAAATTAGGTCCCATATTTATTAGACCATTTTGAAGGTTGCTTATAAACTGGATCTTCCGGGGGAGCTCAATCAGATACACAACACTTTTCACGTTTCCCAGTTGTGGAAGTGCATATTGGATGAGGATGCAATAGTGTTGTTGGATGATGTTCAGATTGACGAGAGCCTGAACTACGTGGAGCAGTCGGTGGCTATTTTGGAAAGGAAGATAAAAATTTTGCGTAACAAGGAAATACCTGTGGTAAAGGTGCAGTGGCGGTATCAGAAGGGATCCGAGTGGACTTGGGAGCCAGAGTTCGAAATGCGGGAGCACTACCCGGATCTATTCCTTGCAGCAAACTTCGGGGACGAAGTCTAGGTCAAGTGAGGGAGAGTTGTAACATCCCGAACTTTGCAGGTATATTTCGAATCCCTCTTCTTTTTACTAGTTGCCATTTGTAGTCCCTCGAGTTGGTTGAGTTGGGTCATGAGAAGTATAAGGGCTAAAGTTGCAACTTTGAGTCAGGAAGGAGTATGTTGAGCGTACATAAGGGTACGCTGAGCGTACTAGGCGCGCCCTAGTACGCCGAGCGTACACTCATGTACGTTGGGCGTACTCATGTCAGGTGAAAACCCTAATATTTAGGGTTGGGGACTATATAAACACCCTTATAGCTCATTTCCTCTGATTATCCTCAGTCTCCATATCCCATAAAGCGTTCCAAACCCTAGTTTTGTGTGTGAGTGTGAGTTGGTGTGCATTTTAAACCTTTGAAGGTGAATTCATTGCACCAAGAAGTTGGAGAAGGAGAACAAGGCTATAGATCTTAAGTTCTGTTGTGCCCTAGAAGCTCCAGAAGGTAAAAAACTTGGAACTTTATACTTGTGTGATATAGATCTAGTCATTTTAGCTTTATGGAAGCATTCTTGTCTCAAAAGTCCCAAAATGGTGCATGTGATGATTTGGACGAAATGGGTTATCCTTTTAAACCTTAGAAGAAGTCCTAAGTGATAAAAATAAGGTCCTAATAGCTAGATTTGTCTCATGCATGAAGTAGAAAGTTCTTAATGGATTAAGACCATGTGTTAAGAACTTTCTGGACGTCCAAAGTGATAAAGTTCGAAACTTTATGGTTCTATGGCACCTTTGGTTGATGGATCTGGAATTCGGGCTTAAGTGCTTAAGCCATTAAGCACTTATTAGGGTTTTGGTGAAACTCTGCGTACACCCAACGTAATTCCTGTACGCCCAACGTACGGGGTCAACCACCCCGATGGCGGTCAACATAGGGCAGGAGTACGCCTAGTGTACCGGAGGGGTACGCCCCATGTACGTCCTCAGATTGGGCTTTTGACATTTGGGCTTCGAGTTGGGCCGTTGTTACACTATTTGAACTTGGGCCTTGTTGGGCCCTGAATATTTAAAATTGGGCCATTGTTGGGCTTGTGCATATGGACTTGGGGTAATGGATTGATATGGGCCTTGAGCCCAAATTAGGGAAATGGACACTATGGACCCCTTTGGCAATTTTGAGATCCCACTTATTAATTTCGTATTCATCATTTTAGGCAGTCAAGGTAGTCGGTGAGATAGCGGTTGGAGACTCTCAGTTCAGCTCTGCACTACTTGCTTGGTGAGTTATTCTCACTATATCAACAAGGTCTAAGGCACCAATGTTGGCCCTTCAGATTGTATCTGGGTTTATTGCATGATATGTTTATTGATTAGCACTCTGGTAGTTAGGTTGATGGTATGCTTAGTAGCCTGTTATGTTGGTATTCTGGTTATATAATATTGTTATGCTAATTGGTTTATTAGAACGGTTGTTTGAGATATTTATATGCTAGCATATGTTATTTATGTGCACATGATTGTTTGTCTGGTGGCTGGGTTGAGGCGGTCCTGCTTTATGTTGTAGGCCAACATACCCGGGCGGTCCGGATAGGTTGTAGGCCCTGTGAGGCGATCTAGTCATGCCGAAGGCCCGACGAGCGGTCCGGATAGGCTATAGGCCCTGTGAGGTGGTCCAGTCATGCCGAAGGCTCGGGAGCGGTCCATATAGGTTGTAGGCCCTGCAAGGCGGTCCAATCATGTTGATGGCTCATTATATATGTTATTTGTTATGATTATACGGGGTTGTATATGTTGGTATTTTGGGGGTAACTCACTAAGTATTCAAGCGTACATTTATTGATTATTGTTTCAGGTACTTCAGGTGACCATGACAAGGCAAAGGTGTGACGTACACATCCTCACATTTTATGACTTGGGATTTCTGAGAACTCTGATATGAAATCGTTTTTAAAACAATTTGTGAACTATGTTGATGTTTGAATAATTTTATTTACCCGGATGGGTTTTGAAAAGTTTAAAATTTTTGGTTGTTACAACAGTTATTTTAGAACGTATTTGCAGTGATAGAGTCTCTAAAAGAGCTCTACAACTCAAGGGTGTAGATGAATGTATCATTTTTTTATTCATAGTTTGATCGTGTTATATTTTTTTTTCCAGTAATATAAATGAGACCATTCAAAATCATATGTTTAGAGATATTTTGTTTTGTTAAGCCATACCATTCAAAATCATATGTTTAGAGATATTTTGTTTTCTCAAACCGTATTGATTTGAAACCTACATAACTTTTTATATTCCTTAATTAATAACATTTATAGTATTTATAAATTTCCAATAATTTTTTGCATTCTCTTATTATATATGTAGTTATATTAGTATATTTTTCTTACATAAAGTCGTCATTTGGTTGAAGATATTGTGATTCAAAAGTTTTCATATAGTTTAAGCATTCACGAGCCAAATATGATGATTTGAAGAAATGGGTTATGTCGCATCGATGGTAATTGTAATATGATTTTTTTTTCTTTCAACCAAAACAAATAAAGCTTTTCTATTCTTTCTTTATATTCAGTTTCTCATTTGATCTTTACTAGGTGTGAGACTCATGTATTCCATGAGTTTATTTAAAAGAAAAACTAAATACATTGAGAAGTATGAATTTATAAGCGATTTGTATGTATTACTCAATCTTTAATGTGACTCTCCAAACATCAATGTTTTGTTTGGAATATCTTTCTGATTCTTCTTTTTCAAGAAAAATATTTTGATTGCAGATTAGTAAATAATTGTCATCAAGTTTCTATGGTTGAATGGTGTTAAATGAAAAAATAAGATTCAGAAAACAAATATAAGTTTTTTTTAGCAAAGTATACGAATGTTAGTTTTTTCTTTTTATTTAAATATATATTATGTAACATTTTTATTTATATATTCAACCACCCAATGTTCTTATTTATTTGGTTGTAATTATTATTTTTTGATTATGCTTGTTTTCTATTATTTTGTTGTTGGGTTATTCTACACAACATATTTATAAGACAATATTTAAAAGATAACATAATTTTTAACGTTTGATATGTAATTATGATTAACTTATCATGATATGTTCTTCATATGAAAGTAATTTTATCGATATTACTATGACAAGAATTACATATGACATTTACAAAAATATATATTACATGCGATTTGTTTAAAATGTATATGCATCTATGTATGTTATAAATTTATAATTAAATATCTTTATGTTTAATAATTGAAGGGATTAAAATGATGCATCAAAAAAATTATTTAGACAAATATAATAATAATAATAATAATAATAATAATAATAATAATAATAATAATAATAATAATAAATACACATTTCCAAATATCGTATTCAATTGAAACGCACACTATAAAAAGAGTTTTCTAATTTGTGTATATTTATTAGTTACAACTCAAGAGCTTTTAACTTATGATTATCAATTAATAATCACTAATAACTTTTTATTTATTTTTTCTTTTATAAGGTTGTAAAGGTTTGTTCATTAAAAACATTAATATATTCGAAGAGATTTGTGATTTAAATATGAAGAGTTAATATAAATCTTATAATAGATATTTTAGTGTTTTTATGTTATTAAAAGTTGTATTTATTTTTCATATTTTTTATTATTCATTGTATATATATCATTTTTAATACAAATGTTATAATAAATGTTTTTCTATTTTTATATTACTAAAAGTTGTAGTTCATATTTTTATTCGTACATTTTGTTAAACGTTATATTATCATTCGTTTGATATATAATTTACACAATTTTAAACGGCTTATAAAATTATCAAATAATTATATATATCACAATGACTTAAAAATTAAAACTATAGTGTTTAATAAAACTAATTATGCTTGCTTTACTACTAACATTTTGTTTCAAACATTTTATTTCAAAGTAGAAATATTAAATAATAATTTGGTAAAAGCTATTATTTTAACTATACAATTGTATTTTCACACAACTTGCGGGAATTCGCCTAGTTAAAATAATAAATAACTATGTTTTTCATGTGCTACTTTCAATGTGTTGTTAGATTTTTTTTTTTTTAAGATATGGTTTTGAAAAATCACAGTTTTGGTGTTTTTTTGGTATTATAAATGGAAATGGCCTAATCGGCTTTAAAATAGTGAAAAAACGATTTACATACTCTACATAAACAAATTAAATGAACTTTGCATTGACAAAATCATATTCCTTTCCTACCAAAAACTTTTAACGACCTGATCCTTACACAACAAGGTAATACACAACAACATATGCTTTAAAATGTTGTACAATATCCAAATTGTACAATCCTATAAAGCATAAATTGTTGCTGTGGAAGGACAATTTCCCAGACTTTCAGAGAAACAAGTAGAGCAAGATGAGTAAAAATCATACATATTCCTACAAGTTACAAAACAAACACATCAAAATGGAATGTATCAAATACTTTTTTACTGAATAAAATAAAAAGGTTCAAAGCAATAAATAATGCAAATATAAAAGGTGTGACCTCAAAAAAAGCCTATGATTTTTGCCCTTCTTCAGCAGCAGCTTCAAAGGTTTCGCCTGCCACAAGTTCCGGGACTTCATCATCATCGTCCACTTGTGCTGATGTGGCAGCAGCGGCTTCAGCGCCACCTGGCACCTGCTTCTGGAATTGCTCTGCTAACTTTCTCAAGTTATCCAAGTTATCTGGCCCTGTACAAAACAATAAAAAAAAAAAGTTAATCTTTTTATCACCAAAAATCAGAAAAACAAAATCTGATTAAAAATAATCAAATAAGGTGTTGAGACATACCAAGTTGGTTGAGGATGCCAGGGAGAATATCTTGTAATTCTGAAATAAAACATAATAAAAACACATGTTAATTAAGTAGAAAAAATAAACATCATAATTACATAAGCAAGATATATTTTGCAGCTTATTTTATTTTTTTATAGAAAGAGGGATAACATACTCTTTGTTTGAGGAGTACCACTAACAACCCATGTGTTGGCAGCAATAGAGGCTTGAACTGAAGACATATGAACAAAGATTATTGATTTCTCCTGTTAACTTATAGTTATAATAAAAGAATAAGAGTTAAAATTGGTACCTTTAGGGTTTAAGAACTGAATAACTGTTTCATCCTTAAAAATGTTAACTTCCTCAATTGCTGGTATTGCGTTTACACCTATTCTCTTCAAAGTGCTCTGCAGCCTCTTGTCATCTGTGGTGGTTGTTTTATGTACAGCCTTCTTCTTTCTGCAGGTTTAGGTCAAATTGAAGATGTAAACAACAACAATTCAATACAGATACATTCTCTTTTGTCTATTTCAATACAGACACATCTCTAAAGCACGACAACATATTAGATACAGACCTTCTCACGCTTCCCTTCCCACCAGTGCGCACAGCACCTGCCATCTTCTGTAGCTTTTCGACATTCATCTGCCACAAGTAATAAAAAAAAATGTGGAATAACTATCAACAATCAGATGCAGATGCAAATGCAAATCAATAATCTTCTAACCCTAAGTAACTTCACAGATGACGAACATAAACAACATCAAAAAAAAAAATTCGAATGTTATACATCTCTAACAGTCAAACAGTCGATAATAACAATCTCAAGCGACGTCGTAATTTGGGTTCATAACTCTCAGTTAGTAAACCAAACTATAGAAACCGAATCGTTAAATTAGCTAAATTGTTGTACATAAATAGATTTACAGTCAAAATCGATTTGTGAAATCAGATGGTAACGAAGGCGAAAAAACCGTACCTTGGCGTCTATAAGATATTGGGCGATGAACGGAAGCTGAGAGTGACGGAGGAGGTCTGGGATAACAGATAAAACCCTAGCGTCAATCTTCGGGGTTTATATATGCCGCCCTAGATCTGTTAGAAAAAAAAATACACTCCTACCCTGCACTAGAATAGAATTCATAAATTTCCCTTATTATTTCATTTTTTGTATAAATTATACTAATGGTCGGTGGGATAATATGTGTCTTTGTCCAAAACTTTTAATAAAACTGTAAAAATGGCCTGTGCGATATATATATTTTTTTTAGAATAATGGTCCAAACCATAAAAATTTTGGATTTACGGTTATTTTAAGCATGTTTGTATGTTTGTATGTAGATTTAGTCTCTCCTAAAACAAAATGACTAAATTGTCCTTATTATATTTATTGTTTTTTTTTTTTTCTATAAGTATTTATTATTATTAAATAAAGATAATAGTTCACATATCTCTCTTTCTCTCTCTCTCCTTACAATGTGTTTGTTATTTTAGTGTAATTAACATATTTTAATGTAATTAATATTATTAGTTCTATTTGTTTTCTGAGATTAGAAGATGTTGAGTGCACACTCAGAAAGTCCAATGTTATTGGTATAAGAGTTTGGGGTGTTGGGTTTTTGATTTATGGTGAAAAAAACGTTATTATTATAGGGTAAATTACTCTTGGAACCTTTATAAGCCACCCCAAAAGGCAAAACAGGTCAAAGTTAAATGTCTTAGTTTTTTTTCAGACTCTTGTCCTTAAAGGTTTTTACTTCGTTTCTACTGGCTGTAAGCAACAGAGTAAAACCCCAAAATTAATGCAGATCTATCGATTTTCCAACAACACTGGAAATCGATAAACACAAAGCGAATACTCGAAAATTGGAAGAAAAAAAACACAGAGAGAGGGAGAGAGCTTCGATTTTCGTGAGAGTTCAATATGGCTCCTATGGAGTAGTATTTATAGGTGTCGAAACCCTAGAAGGCATGAAATGAGACCTCATAGGCCGCCCCCTATAAACCCTAGGGCGAAGGCTTGCTCTCTAAGCAAGCCGTTTCCTGATCCCTCTAGAATATTCATACTTGTCCTCTACGAAGTCAACGCCGGTCAACCATTGATCGGATTGGTCAAACCAAATTGACCCCAACTCGTCAAAAATAAAAGCTCCTCAGCTCCTAGTGACCGATGCGTCATGCGAAGTGCAAAGTGCGCCTAAATGACGCCATTTCGCAGACTCGCGACGTCGGCTAGTGCTAGTCTAGGCTAGTCGTGTGTGTAGGCTTAGCCCATTCATTTGATCTAGTAAAGCCTTTGAATGTCTATCAAGGGAATAAGCTTAAAAACCGACAAAGGTTTCTTCCTCCCGCCCATGTGGGATACAAAGGAAATTGCCAACTTGCAATTCCTGTGTGTGTGTGTGTGTATATATATATATATAAAGCGCTCCAACAATCCCCCACCAAGTTGGAAAGTTTCCTTTCATTCAGACAAATGATGTCACTTAAGTGTTACGAAGATTAAACCTAGTTTAATGAGAACAAACAAGAAGAGACCGATTCGATGGTATCCTTATAGGTTTAAACCACGAACCTTAATGACCTCTCCGGTTTCCCCCACACATCACAAGTCATCTTTGCGTTCTCCTTGAGCTCTAATATGGCCATGCGTTATAAACCCTTTTCATGACCCTTTAGAAGTGTCACAACTAGAAATTTTTGTGCCTTGTAATTACAACACTTAAGCCAAATTATGAATCAAAGACATGAGAGTATGTATGATGTATACTCTATAAAAACATAATTTCAATCAAACACCTCATACAAGCATTTCAATGTAGTCATTAAGCAATTGGAAACCCTAGAAGTTCTTGTTTAAGTCCATTATGGACTAGGACTTCCTTATTGGGCCCAATGGATCAATAAGCTTCCAATTCGACTACCTTGGACTTAGAACTCTTAAATGGGTTCTAATTGGACCCACTTTCATTCATTTTAACATTTTGGGCCATATTGGGCCTAGAATGAAATAAAACATCTTAATGGACCTCATTGGGCCATAACTAACCTAATTAGCCCTAATGGGCCATAAGAATCATATTTATATTTATTTGGGCCGTGAATTACTCTAAAAGGGCCAATGGGGCAAAAACCATTAACTTGGACTCCATATTATGGACTTAAACATAAAAGGCCCAAATCTCCATCTCTCTTCTCTATCTCTCGGCCCAAACTACAAACCCAAGAAGAAGGGTTGACTTTGCTTGCCACCTCATTTTTATATGGAGGATATCTAAGCTTTTGCACTTCAAACATCCATGCAATCTCATCTTCCCATGCAAGCACTTCTTTTCTTCTCCCTCTCTCTCTCTTGCTCTCGGCCGATTCCAAGCACACATACACATACACATTTCACTCATTATTCTCTCAAGAAACTCTCTCATTTCTCCTCCATATTTTCGAGATCTAAGGAGCTTTCAAGAAGATATCTCCACAAATTCTTCATCTAAGGTAAGATCAAGTTTGGATCTATGATCTAGGTTCTTTGTTTTATCAAAAATCTCCTTCTAATCCATGTAAAAATCATTATCACTCTCTTAGAAACCCTCTAAGTTCGAGATCTCCAAGGAAGGTTGCTAAGGCCGAATTTTCTTCTCATTTTCTTCCAAAAACCGAAACCACACCCAAAGGTGAGCTTCATACCCTCTCTTTTTCGGTTTTTATAAGTTTTGTGGGGGAGAATACAAGCAAATGTGTAGATCTATGAGTATATGTATGCCTTGTATGATTTTTATACTTATATGTATGATCTTATGTGATTGTGATGTTTATACTAGCCAAAAAGAACCTAAAAATCGAGATCTACAATATGATGAATGAAATAAGTATAACTTATACCACTTCACACTAATCAAGTCTAGAAAAATAACCAAGTTGGTTAATATTAACATTTTTGGACTTAAAACCCATTTTTGGGCTCAAAATGCTAAAAATACAAAACTAAAGGGCCCAAAACGACAATATATGAATTCTGAAGGTTGAGATGAGTCTAAACAGTTTCTAATGTGTATTTTCTGAATATCAACACTTTTGAGGGGTTAAAAATATGAATTTTAAACATAATGGGCCAAAATGGGCTTTTCGGCCCAATAAAGCCCAAAATTGCGAAATTTTTGATTTGGAGGGGCTGAAACTGCACATTTCTGTAAAACAGGGAATTTCTAGTGTACCAAGTCCATTTCAAGGGTCAAAAATGCTTTTCAAATTAAAAAGGGACCAAAGATGCAAAAAATTTCCTTTTTGGGCCAAAACTGTAAAAGTTGCAAAAATGGAGGTTTCAACCAAGTAAATTTCATTTTTGAAGGACTTAAGCTGTTTATCAAGTAAATTTGTGCTAAAAATGTCTTTCCAACAAGTTTTGATACTAAAGTGTCAAGAAAAATTGTTTAAGGACTAAAATGAAAATTCTTTTATACACAAAGGGTTAAAAGTGTAAATTTTATCCAAGAAAGGGCTTAAAAAGATAAACTCTAATTCTTAAAACAACAAATCCCTTAAGGTAAAAATACTAGTACTACGTCTACCGGCGAAACGTAATAATAAATACACTTTCAACACCAATATCGTTACTAAACGAATTGATTCGGTCTCGAATCAGTAACAAATCAAAAATCCGTAAACAATGATACTTCAACACACACGTGGGAATTTACGAGAAGTCAATACACCATCTTTGGGCTCAAAAGTTTCAAATCGTGCATGTTGGGCCTAGCTAGCCCAATGACATGATCTTTAGGCCCGAAGGGAACGCGCTTACATGTTATTGGGCCTTATATGACCTAGTTTCGTGTAAAAGGACTTTCAATAGCTTTATTGTGCTGTTGGGCCCCAAGGGTCCTTTGGTACTACTAGCAAAGTCAAGAAGTCAAATGCGAGTCGGGCCAAGGGCCTTTCGCATTCACGATAGCCTTGAACGACTCATGGAAATAACGGGGGCTTCGTACCCTCTTTTCTCCTCGGTTGTGGGGCTATGAGAAGTCAGGGTGGTTGGATTAAGTGAGTAGTACGGACGACGCCTAAGGGATCGTTTGTATAGTTGTAAACTAGTCATTTTCATTAATGCGTGATTATAACGACTCACAACCCGTAATTAATCCAATGTCACCTGGAATTATCGAATACAACGTCGTATCAGAATAATACTAACTCAGCTACGTAATTTAATGTATTGGGAAAACATCGGGTTTTCCTGGGAAATTCAACGCTCTTAACTATGCGATATATACAAATTTTAATAGTTATTCACATTCATAATAATCAACAAGCATACTTACGGATCTTCACACTTTTTCTTATATACAACATTTCCTTCTAGAAAATATCGGATTTTCTGTGGTTTTCAAAATTATACAAATCAATTCTTTTCAAACCTTACTTATGAACTCACCAACATTTCATATGTTGACGTTTTTCCAAAATACTTGTATTCTCAAGTAACAGGTAAATTCGCAGGAAAAATGTACCCAGTGATGTCATGTTGTTTGTTTAATTAGTATCGAACAATTTACGTTTTGGAAATGTAATGTTTTGAAACAATGTACTAAATGTAAACAATACCGGTTGTAATATTTCAATGCATGGTGATGAATGATGTTATGTTTCATGTATATTCATTGTGATGGTATTCAATCGAGTCACAATAGCCCTCAGACGTTTCCGCCGTCTGGTTCGGGGGTGTGACAAGAAGTTATACTACTAAACTTCACTTAAGGCGACTCCACCTCTAGATCATATAGGTAAAGTTTTACAACATCTTCATTGCTTATATGTCTCCAAAACTTTGTTAAGAGTCGTAACTCAACCTCGTTCTCGTCAACGACATACTATCCTACCTCACATGGATCTATCATTAATGATAGTAACTTCTATCGTCAGTGACTTCGTTGTTACACTTTAAACTTGAGCATTAAGAGCACTAAAGTCAAGTTGGGTTTCCATCACTAAGCAATTCTATTGTGGTTTTAGACCCATGACTCTCGTTGTAAATGTAAACAAATCTCTTGTGAGAGGTTTGGTAAACGGATCTGCCAAGTTCCTACTTGTCTTAGCATAGACAACCTTGATGGTCCACTTTTAATTAGTTGTTTCACAAAATTATGTCTCAAACCTATATGTCTCGACTTCCCATTATATACCGCATTATATACTTTAGATAGTGTGGCCTCACTGTCACAATACATGGGTATATATGGCATTAGAATATCCCACATACGGATATCTATAAGTAGATCTCGAATCCAGTCTGCCTCTTTGCCTGTTGTTGCTAAGGCAATTAGCTCTGCTTCCATTGTTGAATGATCTAGACATGTCTGTTTCTCGCTCTCTCAAGAAATAGCACCACCAGCTAGAGTATAAATCCAACCTCTTATTGATTTTGAATCACTGGTGTGATCTATCCAACTAGCATCAGAATAACCATCAAGTATTCCATTTAATGACGAATACGTAAACTCAAAACTATTTGTCCTTTTCAGGTATCCCAATACTCTACCCACTACCTTCTAGTGCTCTGTCCCTTGATTAACAATATACAAACTCAATTTTCTTACAACGAATGCGATTTCAGGTCGAGTGCAATGTGTAGCATACATCATGCTCCCAATTGCACTAGCATATTCTAGTTGAGCCATCGGTCAACCAGAATTCACATTTAGTTTCACACTTGAATCAAAAGGAGTGTTGAATTCCTTAATGTTCAAATGTTGAAACTTTTTTAGAATTTTCTCTATGTAAAGAGATTGACTCAGAGAAATCTTATCGCCTGTCCTTTTCACCTTGATACCAAGGATTATATCAAATTCACCAAGATCTTTCATCTTAAAGTTCAAGGATAGATATTTCTTCGTCTCAAGAATACCTTTTAGGTGAGCACCTATGATCAACATATCATCAACATAAATACATATAACAATTGTGTATTCGGAAGAGCATTTAGAATAAATACATCTGTCAGCACTATTATGCTGGAATCTGAAAGTAGTTACAGTGGTGTCAAATCTCTCATGCTACAATTTGAGAGCTTGCTTCAACCCGTACAAGGATTTAACAAGTCTACATACTTTATTTTCTTGTCCAGGTATCACGAAACCTTCAGGTTGCTCCAAGTAAATATCCTCCTTAAGATAACCATTCAGAAAGACTATCTTCACATCTATTTGATGAATATACAATCCTTTCAAAGCTGATATTGCTATGAGATTTCTAATAGAACCAATCCTAGCAACTAGGGCATAGGTATCAGAATAATCGATCCGTTCTTGTTTCCTATAACCCTTAGCAACTAATCTTGCTTTATAGGCAGATATGGATCCATCTAGGTGATATTTTCTCTTGAATATCCATTTGATCTTGTGGGTCTTCTACCCTTGGGTATATCAACTAACTCCCAAGTTCCATTACCCATAATTAAATCCATTTTGTCATTGATGGATTCCTTCCACAAAGGGGCATCTTGAGACGTCATGGCTTCAATAAAGGTATTAGGATCATCATCCAAGTTAATGGAAAGAGATGACCTCTCTCGTCACTTTCTTTTGCGTTCCTTCGACCAAATAAGAATAGAAATCATCTCTAGAACTTTTTTCTATTCCAACCCTAGTTTTTCTCATTGATTCCTCCACAATGGGAGGAGGTGGGTGTATTTCTCGAGAAGTACTTGTAGATGTTGTATGACTGGAGTTTTGTTCATCCCTAGAAAACTTGTCCTCAAAGAATTCCACATACCTAGATTCCACAACAACACCTGATTCAATATCTCATAAAGGTAAGCTTTGTTATTGTTATCTTATCAAATAAATATACTCTTATTAGCTCGTGCTCCCAATTTGGTTCACTTACGATCGGGAGTCAGATAATAAGCAACACCCCCCCCCCCACACACACACTTTCAAATAGTCTAGGTTAGGCTTTCTACCTTTCCACAACTCATAAGGGCTTGTAGGAATAACACGACTAGTGATCCTACTATCAACATAGTAAGCAGTCAATAGTGCTCCCCCTACAGATTGTTTGGTTGACCTAATTGGTTCAACATACATTTGACCATCTTACAAAGGGTTCGTTTCTTTCTTCCAGTCAAACGATTCTATTAGGGAGTATGTGGTGAAGTTCTCTCATGTTTGATTCCATTCACTTCACATAATGTGTCAAACTCTTGGTTAATATATTCTCCACCTCTGTCCGAGCGAAGATTTTTGATGTGTCTTTCAAGTTGATTTTTGATATGGGCATATTTAGTTATAAAATTCATGCATTATCTTAATACTTTATGTTTTTTTTTTGTCTCATTTAATGAACAAAAGGTGCTTAATTCGTTTAATATTTCATTTTCAGCAATAATGACATGCTCGGAAGGAAAAGGAAGCGAAACTAGCGATTAGAGGCTTGGATCTTGGATTTTGAAGAAAGAAGGATGTTGCTGGATAGCTTGGCCCCTCATCATTGTTTTGACCATATCTCATGAACCGTAACTTCGATTGACGAGACTCAAAATGTTATGAGAACTAGACACAATTTCGGACGACTTTCGTGTTTTGAGAAAGTGATGATTCCAAACGGACTCGACGGGTTGGTCCTCAACTCGACGAGTCACGAACTTTTCGCGATTTTGGACGCTGACTTGCCGTGCACGGGTTTTAAGTGACAGACTCGCCGATTCGGACACTGGACTCGACGAGTCACCTCTGTTTTGTGAAAATCTATATAAAGGGCATTCCTGCCCGATACCCTGGCATATAGAAGAAACCCCTGGAGGAAAGCTGCGATTAGAAGACCTGCTAAGGCGTTGGAAGTCAGAGAATCAACCCTATATCGAATTTTGAGAAGAATCAAGGCAAATTCAAGTCCATTCTTACTTATTCTTTAAGTCGAACTATGATTGAGCTAAAACTGTTATCTTCTGTTTAGGATAGATGACTTTATGATTATGGTATGACTTTATGGTTGGATTACTTTAATTTGGTGATTATGTTTTGTTAAGCTTGTTAAAGAACCTTATGTCTTAATTATAACTATTCTTCTGTTAATTAACCAATATATTAAGTTGTATGACCATCTCTTAATTGCTAATCTCATATGATTTATGTGAAAACATTGCTATATGCCTAGGAATAGCGAACGTGAAACTAGGGTTAATAGAGAATAGGTAAGTTAATGTGTGAGCTTGTGTGACGGACCATCAGCAAGAGGTTAATTCAACGACCAATTTAATTAACCACTACAAGTCTTACTTAACCTGAATCAATAAACTAGAAAACCTGTTAATTTAACCAACTGGCCACTGTTTGAATTGATTTGTTTTCTAAGGATTAGAAATAGCGAACGTGAACCTAATCACACTAATCGGTAGCCAATGAAAAGTTAATCCATTGCACTTGACATAAAATCAACCATAGGAGTAAAAGATTCAAAGCTAAACATAAGTCTTCTTTATTATTGAATTTGGTGATCTTTGCTTGCTTAGTTGGTAGTTTAAGTTTTAGTTAATTGTTTAAGTTTCTAGTCTTGCAAAGCTAGAGAAACCCCTTTTTCTATTACTTGTTTTATTAGATAATATTAGCATTTATTTTTATTGTTTACCGTTCTTTGTGTTCGATACTCTACTTACCTGAACTAAACTGCTAATCGATATGTACACTACCTTTCGTGTGTTTGTCTTTGTGTTTAAGTTAGTAGCATTAAAACTAATGCATTTTACACACATCAAGTTTTTGGCGCCGTTGTCGGGGAACGGTTCTAAATAATTGATTTTATTTTCTAATTGTTACCATTTTTTATTTTATTTGTTGATTATTTTTTTATATAGTTTAATTTTTATTTTTATTTATTATGTATTTTCCAAATCCCGATGCTCTTAATGCTTTTCTTGAGGAAGTAGTACATGAAATTGAGCAAGAAGATGAGGAGTATGAATCAGATGAAGATTTGAAGAAATTTGGAAGATGGTTAGATAACATCTTGCCCAATACACAAGGGACATCTGAGTCACAATAGCTAGAAGATGTGGAGTATGACTCAGATGAAGATTTGAAGAAATTTGGAAGATGGTTAGATAACATCTCACCCAATAAACAAGAGCAATATGAGTTACAAGAGCTAGAGTTACAAGATGAAGAATTTAATCCAGAAAAAAATTTGGAGGAGTTGGAAAGGTTGTTAGTAGAAAGGTCAGACGAAGAACAAGAACAAGCTGAATTGCAGGAACCAAACTGTGGTTTGACCATTACCATGACATGCCCCCCTGTATTTCCGGTTTGTGTTTCGAAGCATGGGATGACGATTCCAACTTTGGAGAAAGTTCTGAGGCATGATCCATTTTTTATTGGTATCCAACCGGTTCCAACCCTTGTCAAGATTCTAGGGTTACATGAATTAAAGCTCGTTTGGCCAATTTTTGAAGCAAAGAGCCAAATTTTACGAATTGTTCCAAAAAAAATATTCAATGCAACGGATGGATTGGCATTGAGTTTATTGGAAGTTTATTAAGTTGAGAGTCCAGCTAAAGACTCGCACAAAAAGAAGCGCTTGCGGGAGGCAACCCATCATTAGAGTTTGCTTTTATTTTTCTTTTAAACTTCTATTATTTAGGGATAATTTATGAATTTTTATTTTGATGTTTTTTTTCCTTTTTATTACGTGGTTTTGTCTTTGATCTTTGCATAATCTAGGGTGATATTAGAGTGACTTCTTAAAGCGTGAGGGAATTAAAGTGAATGGTCGAGTATTTTACGAGAAGATTAGAAGACTTTGAGTGATATGTTGAGTCTGATGTTTATATTTGATTAAAAAGAGTCTCGTCCCTGAAGACAATGAGGAGTTGTATTACCTTGATACTCTCCTTGAACACAAAATTAAAGTTGAGGTAGAAAGAACAAAAGACCAGATTAGAGTCAAGAACTCGTCGAGTTCATACTACTAACTCGACGAGTCCAAGAGAAAATCATGATTTCTGTGAGTATAGCGATTCAACTCGGCGAGTCTCCACATAAAACTCAGTGAGTTCCTCATTCTTTTATCTTTGAGTCGACGATTTGATTCCATTCAACATTGGCATTGTCTATATTTTTGAAGATCATTTCCGAGCATTTCCAGGAAGCTTGTTCGTCGATATTTTGGAGCTGTCAACCACATGAGACGAATGACACCCAAGGCATGGATGAGTTGTTCCCATGTCTAAAGTGTAACGCCCGGGTTTCAGGGCTAAGCATTTTTGTCAATGTAATAGTCTATGTCAACTCTTGTAACTCTTTTTGAAGTAATAAAGATGAAATATTTGAGTATTATGTGAATTATATGTGTTTATTATTTAATTATAAATGTATAATTAATAAAGAATAAAAATGAGCGTCAAAATTAAAGTGTGAGATAATCCCGATATCTCTACATAAAGTTGTATAATATGTCTCAAGGTTTCCGTGCATATAAGGAACGCCGAAATCCGAGTTATAACGAAGAAGTTATGACCCGTCGAAGTTTCACGACAGAACCGGCACGATACCGGGAAGCGTGAATAGTGAATTTACGATAGAGCAAGATTTAGCCTTAGTGATCTAAACGAAAGTCGTAGAATATGTTAAACTAAGAACATCGATAAAAAGAACGCCCAAATCTGACTTCGTATGAAGAAGTTATGAGATTTTAAACAGACCAATCCTGTCCCGGCTTGTTAAAAATATAACTTTAAAAATAAAGTCAAAATTAGCCAACGGAGTCTAAACGAAAGTTGTAGAGTACGTCTTCACCTATGCGTGGATATAAAGAACGTCAAAAACGGAGTTCGTATGAACGAGTTACAAATTATAATAGCATATTTACGTATTAAAATAAAGTATAAATCATGTATACGTACACATATATATACATATGTATATATCATTAGAAAGGTATCGACGATGTGGTAATTATAAGACTAATGTTGAGTTCTTTCGACATTAGTTTAGTACAAATATCATTAAATCCATTTATAATAGTATTATAGAGGGGTGTTTAGTTGTTTATATAACTAAAAGGTCATTAAGTAATTATGGAGGGTAGTTTTTTTGAAAATTCAGTTAGTATAAATAAGAGCCTTGGGCTCTCATATTTCTTGCACCATTCTCTTGATTCAAGAGTCTTTCTCTCCTTATCCCCCGAGCATTTCGGTCCCTCGTGATTCGACTTCTCTTTCTGTAGCTTAGTATAGTACGGTGAGCGCTAAAGCGCTGCACGAATCTTTCTTAGAAAGATTCAACGACGAAGTTCTGCCCCTGCAGAGCCCGACTCCTAGCTAAAACCCCCTTGTAAGTAAGTTATGCTTACCTTATTTTAATATAGCTTATATTTAAAATTAGTATTGTTATTATGAACTTATAATAAATATTTGAGCTATTATTATAACTTATATAAGTGTCGTTATAATATTTTTTTTAACTACTTGCGGTACGGGGAATCTGGTTTAAAGGGCTGCATAGGGTTGTTGGATTTCAGAAGTGCTATATGCCAAAATGGTCCTGCCCTCCGGTATTTTATGTCTGGCCCCTGTCTGTACATAGTGGTTGGAAAATATTGTTTAACGCTTATATAATAATAATAATACTAAGACTAATAGTTGGTCACGGTAAATATTAGACTAAAATTTAGCGATAATAATGCTAGGTTTCGTCGAAGGAAAATAGAATCGTTAAAAGCAAGCGTTGCCCGATTTTGGAATCATCACCTTAACAAGTGAGTGCATAGTTACTTTCAACTTACACATAGATATGAAGTATTTTATATAAATTACGTGCTATGTGTGTATATTATCTAAATACTTGCTATCTATGCTAGATGAACGTTGTTATACATGTTTTCAATGATTTAAACTGTATATGTATTTTATATCTACGAAAATGTTGGGGTAAAACATGGGTAGATGCAATAGGTGATGTGTGATAAAATGATGAGAGGCCTCGATGTTGATGTTGTTGATTATGTCATCTAGCGGAGTATGGATGACGACCACGGACTCTTCTAGACAGTCCAGTGGAACACTAGCAGGCTCGCAACCTGTAGGTGTTTGTGAACGATATGTTCACCGGTGTACTCCATCCCCCACATGGTTGCCTTTAGGACATTTATTGCTGAGGAATCCCCTTAGCAGTAGTGTCCGTCCCGATGATGATCCTTAGGCTAGGTCCCTTATGATAGGTGTTTAGGGACGTAAAGTGAGGATAACGGGAACGGGTAATCGGGTTATTGTTGATCGATGAAATTAATAAACTTATTTATTGTGGGTTGAAAACCCTATGTGCTCACCAGGCTCCCAAGCCTGACCCACTCAGTTTTATGTATTACAGGTAGTGGCGCATGAGCATAGGTGTGATGTTTTGGACGAGGGATTACGGATATAGGCCTGTAGATATGAAATAATGTAGTAAGGCTTATATTGTACTGTTTATGCTTTTGATCTGTACGAACATGACATCCCGAGTCTTTTAATGAAATACATTTCTATGGAAATGCTTTTGATAAATCTTTATCATATTTTTGTTTTGGGACAAATTCCGCAACACTTTCATTTAAAATGTAACTCTGATTTTTAAACAAAGCATAAACAAACCGGTCTTTTCTGGCCGTGATTTTGGGGATGTCACAGAAAGTCAGCTAAAGATGGAGCTCAAATGAAGAAAATCAACCTCGCGACTACTATTCCAGGGGAGTTTGTTCCAATTCTCTCTTTACTTTTATGTTTTTTTTTATCATGCATAATATGAAATGGGGACATTGCATAACTTAGGTGTGGGGTAGGGGGTTGGTTACATTAGTTGAAATTTTAGTTAAATTTTGTAATTTTTGCATAAAAATTTCTAGGTTAAATTAGAAATTTTTGGTAAAAGCAATTAGGAATCATGCTAGTATTATGTTTGATGATTTTATGAAGACGCAAATGTTTAGTTGAGCCTATATACGTTATAGTGCATTTGTGGCCCCCTTTATTCTAGTGAAATTATGGGACAAAAACACAACCTTGCCTAGTTTGAGGATCACAATATGTTTAACATCGTGTACTTGAAATGTATCCAGGAAGACTAATACTTAAACCAATAAAGGTTGAAGTTGAGTACCCTTGCTTAAGCATGTAGGTTTTGGGTGAAAAAAGTGAGTTACATGTGAGATGTTAAAAAAGAGAGAGAATTACAAGAAAAGTTGTAAGAATTTTGAAGTAGTTAAAGTGAAGATCAAAAGATCAAAATTCTGAAGATTCAAAAAGTTGAAGATACCAAAAATCAAACAAAGAAGGTGGTGAATTCAAAGAAATCAAAGATCAAATTATCAAAGAAGTGAAGAATTCCAAAGAGCTCCATAGTGGTATCGAAAAAATTTGTAATTTTTTCTAGATTATGTATGCTTGGGTTGCTTGACCAAAAATACATTGAGGTTAGGAAGTTTTCTGCGGATGGATTCAGAGGGATGCATAAAATGAGCGTTGTTCAAAAGAAGTGGGTGAGTGTTTATGAGGATTGTAAGTATTTAGGATTAAGGGGGTCCTTAGGTAAAATTTTAGACACAAATGCATGCGTTGCGGTCTTGACATAATGGTTGGGTTTGATTGGGATTGTCGTATATGATAATTGTGTGCTAAAATTCAGTTTTGCTTGGGGGCAAGCAAAAGTCAAGTGTGGGGTATTTTGATATGGACATATTTAGTTATAAAATTCATGCACTATCTTAATATTTTATGTTGTTTTTGTCTCATTTTGTCACACCCCAAAACCAAGAACGGCGGAAACGTTCTGGGGCGGAGGACGTCATGTACAGTATCACAACATAGTAAATGTAAATAAGCAAGCAACATCATCCATTGCATTAAATATATAATTTTAATACAAGCGTGTTCCGTACAGTTTTAGACACAAAAAATACAATGTAAATAAAAATAATATGATGAGTCTTGAATGCACTCCACCTTCTCAAAAGCTGGCATCGGTACCTGTCTACTAATGACCTGAGAATACAAGTTATTTTGAAAGAGTTTATCAGCATTAAGCTGGTGAGTTCATAAGTATTTTAGTGTCGATGTTTGTTATCAAAACGTTTGAACGTGTCTCAAGTATAAGTTTGTAAAATGTATGTAAGTGTTTGTAAAAGTTTGAATCTCTCAGAAAAACCTATATTTTCTATTAAAGTAGCCTTCTACCAAGGTTTAACTGTTTTGTATGCTCGTTTATTGTAAAAGTGTGTAATTTCCCAAGTGTAACTATCATTTAACAAATATAGTTTGTACATTAATGTTTAAGTGAAATAATCACTAAAAATATGTAATGGGTAAATCATTGTAGTACTATAGTTTTGTATTATAGGAACTACTGTTGTACTAACTACCTTAAACCAGATTTATATTAAGGTATATTGTGATAATTGCACCATACTATCGACTGGTAACAACGACATACGAATGGTCGCAATAACGGAATGACGTTTGGCACCCGCAGACCTGCAGGTCCGGCTGTAGCTAGCAGCAAGGTGTAGGATAGTCAATCTAGTATAGATCTATACGCAAACTCACGCTCTCCCTCCAAGAGAATTCTGGCTACAACTCAGGCCATGACATTTAAGGCATGCTCCGATCCAGTGGATCGCAATTGTTAACGTATTCTTGTATATGTAGTGTAATGTTTCTCGTTCTAGTATAGTTGTATAAGTTCTCTTTCTAGTATAGTTGTATATGTTCTCGTAGTAATGTAATGTATATGTTCTCATAGTAATGTAATGTATAGACTCATGAATGAACTGACTCATTGATCTAGAAGTTGTAGTAGTATGGTAACTTACTAATGATGTGTATAGTACGCATGAATATGGAAGTACTTTTATGTTTATATATGTATATTTGATATATAATTAATATTGAAACGACCTTCGGATGGTTACCCGAAATCCCACCAGACCACATCCAAATCGAGAAAAAGGAAATAGGGTGGATGGCTTTCCTAAGCCCTTTAAACATTGCTTATATATCTATACATATATGGGCTTGCAATTTATAAGAAGTAAAACAAAGTTTAATAAAAACATTTGATAAGTAAAAGAGTTTGTAAAACATTTTGAAGTAAAACAGTTTGAACAGTGATAAAATCATTGGTTTTCTAGTTATTAATCACATGTGATTAATGTAATCGCATGTGATTGATACAATAACTATAAGCATTTAACTTGTATTCCCCCCCATAAAGTATTTAAAACATTTAAAGTATTTCAAAGGTTAATTAAAGGGGTATGAACTCACTTGTGGTGAGTGGTTTGGATTGTAGTGTCGGATACCGTGCTAGGTGGCAAACGGAGACTTGTTCACACGCACGAGCCTAGTTATCATATAATGAGCATATATATAACTTATTAGCCAAATAATAACTTAATGGAATAAGTTGGGACACTTAGGAACATGTAAACACTTTGTATAAGTGTTATAGGTCCTAATGGTTGCATCTAAGTTGTTATGGGACAAGGCTAAAGGGGTTTAAAGCTTCCAAGAACCTTGTATAAGAGTTTACTACCCATAAAACCCCACCCAAGGAGTTTACGGTCGTAAACCCTTGAGTTTACAGCCGTGAACTCCAATCTTGGTGGTTTTGGGTGTTTTAAGGTGCTAAATGATTTCTAGAATAAGCCTAGCTTAGTGGTTTAATCCTTTGGGTAGTTTAGGGCATAAATAATACTCCTTTGAGGAGTTTACGGCCTAAAGACCATATCCCTTAGAGTTTACGGCCGTAAACTCTCATGGGATGTATGTTTTAATTATTTCAAGTCTCTTGCACAAGTAGGATAATTTCTATGCTTTTGTTTAAGGCTAAGGGGAACCCTAGGCACACTTTGGTGCCTTTACTTGGAGTTTACGGCCCAAGAGCATTTCTTGGGCGTAAACTCCCTTTTAGGGATGATTTGATGTGTTAAAGTCCCCATTTTAGCTACAAGTAATTGAGGGTTAAAGTCTAAAGCCTTAGGGGGTGATTAGGGCACATTAAGCCCTTGAAAATGGTGTTTACGGTCCAAGAAACTCTTGGGGCGTAAACTCCTAAAACTATGTGTTTTTGATTGTTTTCTAGTCTCAAATGATCATACATATTATCCTAAGCTAGCTAACTAACAAGGAAATGGGACTAGATAGCCTTAAAGCTTCATTTTAACACAACTAGAGAAGTGTAATCACGATTTGGGATGAAAACCCGAAGATCCGTGAGAGAGAATATGGCTTTTCTCTAGTTGGAAATGTGAATAATGAATGAATTTAGTTCAGAAATCTATTTATAGTCCTGAAATATTTTGGCAGAAAATATTTTTATTCCGGAATTGGACTCTAACATTATGAAGTTTTGAAATGCTCAAGTTTCACAAACCCATGAGCATCCACTCTCCTGATATCTCGTTATACGTAAACCCTAATGTTCACAACTTATTCGGAAAAGTCTGAAATTCATTGAAACTGGACTAGCTTCTATTGAATAGTTAATGTTCGTACAAAATGGAAATTTCGGGTTGTCACACATTTAATGAACAAAAAGTGCTTAATTAGTTTAATATTTCATTTTCAGCAATAATGACATGCTCGGAAAGAAAAGGAAGCGGAACTTGCGATTGGAGGCTTGGATCTTGGATTTTGAAGAAAGAAGGATGTTGCTGGACAGCTTGACCCCTCTTCAGTGTTTTGGCCATATCTCATGAACCGTAACTTCGATTGATAAGATTCAAAATGTTCTGAAAACTAGACACAATTTCGGACGACTTTCATGTTTTGAGAAAGTGCTGATTCCAAACGGACTCGACGATTTGGTCCTCAACTTGACGAGTCACGTCGAACTTTCACGATTCTGGATGCTGACTTGCCGTGCACGGGTTTTAAGTGAAGGACTCGCCGAGTCGGACACTAGACTCGACGAGTCACCTCTGTTTTGTGAAAATCTATATAAAGGGCATTCCTGCCCAATACCCTATCATATAAAAGAAACCCTTGGAGGAAAGTTGCAATTAGAAGACCTGCTAAGGCGTTGGAAGTCAGAGAATCAACCCTAGATCCAAATTTGAGAAGAATCAAGGCAAATTCAAGTCCGTTCTTACTTATTCTTTAAGTTGAACTATGTTTGAGCTACTTGATTTTGTTTTTTATCTTAGTTTTACTGTAATTATGAGCTAAAACTGTTATCTTCTGTTTAGGATAGATGACTTTATGATTATGGTATGACTTTATGGTTGGATTACTTTAATTTGGTGATTATGTTTTGTTAAGCTTGTTAAAGAACCTTATGTCTTAATTATAACTATTCTTCTGTTAATTAACCAATATATTAAGTTGTATGACCATTTCTTAATTGCTAATCTCATATGATTTATGTGAAAACATTGTTATATGCCTAGGAATAGCGAACGTGAAACTAGGGTTAATAGAGAATAGGTAAGTTAATGTGTGAGCTTGTGTGACGGACCATCAGCAAGAGGTTAATTCAACGACCAATTTAATTAACCACTACAAGTCTTACTTAACCTGAATCAATAAACTAGAAAACCTGTTAATTTAACCAACTGGCCACTGTTTGAATTGATTTGTTTTCTAAGGATTAGAAATAGCGAACGTGAACCTAATCACACTAATCGGTAGCCAATGAAAAGTTAATCCATTGCACTTGCCATAAAATCAACCATAGGAGTAAAGGATTCAAACCTAAACATAAGTCTTCTTTATTATTGAATTTGGTTGATCTTTGCTTACTTAGTTGGTAGTTTAAGTTTTAGTTAATTGTTTAAGTTTCTAGTCTTGCAAAACCAGAGAAAACCCCCTTTCTATTACTTGTTTTATTATATAATATTAGCATTTATTTTAATTTTTTACCGTTCCCTGTGTTCGATACTCTACTTACCTGAACTAAACTGCTAATCAATAGGTACACTGCCTTTCGTGTGTTTGTCTTTGTGTTTAAGTTAGTAGCATTAAAACTAGTGCATTTTACACACATCAATATTCAACTTCAGCCTTATACCGTTTAGATGCATCAAAAGATTCATCTTTTGATATCAACAAATAAACATGTAAATGTCAACTGGAGTCATCACAAAATATGATGAAATACCTTTTTCCTCATCGAGTAAGTATTCCATTTAATTCGCATATATAAGAATGAATCAACTCAAGTAATGATGTATTTCTCTTAACTAATGGAAATGGTTTCTTGGTAAACTTTGATTTCACATAAGTTTCACATTTTCAAAATCTTTTGAGTAATATTTTAACATTCCTTTAGTTTGCATTTTTTTCAATGTTTTTAAAATTAGTGTTTGCTAAACGTTTATGCCATAAAGAAATTGAACAAACAAAATAACCAGAAAAGTTCACTTCATTCACATTAGCAACCAGTCCACCAATTACATCATCACCAACACTTGACACACTTGCAACACTAGAACCACCACTCTCAACACTAGGACTACCCGTACTACCCTCATCACAAATCAATGGATGATACATTACAAAACAATTGTTCGCCCTTCCAACATACCTTTTGCCCTTAGTGATCACAATCCTGCCATTCTCAAAATCCATTTTGAACCCACCTTGCTCAAAATTATCCGCATAAACCAACCTTTTCGAGATAGTAGGAACATGAAGTACATCTTGAAGGGTTATGTAGCAACATGAAAAGTGAATCTCTAGCAATAACAATAATGAAGGTCCAAAGTCAGCAGTTTCCGAAGTAGAGATGGAGTCCGAAATAAAGATCAATCCGAGGTGGTGTAAAGATCCGAGATCAGTCTGTCTGTTTAAACATTTATTATTTCTTGTTTTATTCATGATGTAACGTTTCATATAACTTAGCTTTTTGTATCTTTTAGATAATCAAATTGTAACACCCTAAAAATTCAAGCCAATTTAAACTTTTAAAAACATTTCAAATGCATTACTATTACAAACTTGTTTTCAAAATGTATCATATCAGAGTATCCCAGAAACAAAGTCTTAAAAGGTGAGGAGTTGTACGATCACGCCTTTGCCTTGCCACGATCCCCTGAAGTACCCGAAACAATAAACTGACAATGTAAGCCCGAAAGCTTAGTGAGTTACCCCCAAAATACCGATACACATACAGTCCCAATAAACATATCATAACAAATTGAAACAACATGTAATGGTCGACAACTTTACAAGCTAGACTACCCCTGGGCCCTTAGTACGAGTCTGGAATGCCTACCGAGCCCTCAGCTCGTATCTGGAATGTCATCGATCCCTCAGTACGAGTCTGGAATGCCTACCGGGCCCTCAGCTCATATCTGGAATACTACCGAGTCCTCAGTATGAGTCTGGAATGCCTACCGGGCCCTCATCTCATATCTGGAATACTCTAGGGTATGTTGGCTACCGCACGGAGCAGTACCACCTCAACCCATCTCACGTAACATGTCGACATGTAACAGATAAATGCACATACAGGTAATCAAATCAGTATCACAGGTAGTCCCACCGACCTACCAAACTAGCATAACAACTGGCATACATTACTAACTCAACTCAACATATCAGTAACTACTAAGATATCGAATCCAATGGGCCGGACTTGGTGCCTTAGGCTCCTTAGTATAGTGAGGATAACTCACCTTGAAACTGTCGAACCGAACCACGAAAGCACAATCCTGAAGCACTGCCCCAAACTCCAACACCTATAGCCATCAATGATCCATTGACATAAACATCCAAAATTACCATAACACCCCTAAAGGTCAAACAGTTCAAAGTCAAAGTCCTGGACAAAGTCAACTTTCCTGATTAACTCTACTCGCCGAGTCAACTCGTCGACTCGCCGACTTCTCAAACTCAGAAAACTCTCATAGCACGATTCAACTCGCTGATTCATCCCCAAGACTCGTCGAGTCCAACGATCTTTGAATTCCATCCTGTCCAACTCACTGAGTCGCCAACCGACTCATTGATCCGAAGCTTTAACCAAAAGAGATTGGGGTTCTGCGACCTGACTCACCGAGTCCAAGAACAGACTCGTCGAGTCCAAGGCAATCTTCAACAGACTCGCTGAGTTGTTGTTCCAACTCGTCGAGTTCATGCCTATCTTCATATGACTCGCCGAGTCCACCCAAGGAACTCGCTAAGTCTCTTCAGTCCTTCATTCATACAGAGGCTTTTTGAGCCATGCAGGGGCTCCAAACTGTAGATCCATTCTTCTAGGGCATGATTCTCACGTAAAGTTGCAAACTTTACGTGAAACCAAGGAGTTAAAGGTCCAAATCACTCTAGGGCTAGGATTTAAGACAAAGGGGCTTCACCAACAACTCATTGACTGGTGCTTTATGACATTCTAGACCAACACAAGTCTAGATCTAGAGTAGCAACTTCAGATCTGAACTCCAAACCCGAAATAGATCTCAAACATATCAAAATGGCCCCAAATCTCATCCATGAATAGATCTAGATGCAAAAGAGTGAAGGTAACAACTTATTACCTCCAAGGTGTGCTCAAACTGAAATAGATTCGGTATCTACACCACTCTCTTGATGCAAGCCCTTTTGATCTTCAAGTTTCTTCCACTAGAAACAACTTCCAAAGCTTCAATCTCTCTCCAAAGGCCTCACACACACGACCTTAGGGTTTTCTGGTTCTCAATGGCAATAAGGAGGCAGAGATAAGGACATAAAGTCCTTTAAATAGGGTGCAACCCTCGAGATTAGGGTTTTTCTCATTCCAGCACCAACTCGTCGAGTCCAGCTTCCGACTCGGCGAGTTGGTCACTTAATTCGCGACCCAAAACCCACTCCAACTCGGCGAGTAAGCATACCTAATCGTCGAGTCCCTTCTTCGAAATCACACTTTAAACCCTTAAATCATACTTCTGAAATTTGGGATATTACACAAATGTCAGTAGCTAATTATTAACCAGTCCTAGGAATGTCTCTAAAGTTTATACGATGTACCCCCTTAGTATATTTGAGGAGTGTTTTTAATGATAAGAAATATGGTGAATTGTTACTCCAAAAATAGAAAAATGTATCTTTAATTCACTTTCACTTTTCTCTCAAAGTCAAGATCTTTCACAACATTCTTCTTGTTCATTTAATGTCTTTACATTGATTATACTTCGAGTTTGCTTTATTTAATATTTAGTACTTTGTTAAATATTTCATTCAAGTCTTGACTGGTATTACCAGACTCAACTAGAACATCTAATTAAAAGCAAACATTTATCTTAAATATTAACTCAACGTTTGAGTTTTCAAACCTTGTCCTTGCACATAAGTTTCTTGTACTCAAGGTTTGAGTTTTCATTTTTGTGTTTAGGATAAAAGTTTTTTTATATACCGCTTCTACTCTAATATCTTAACTCCAATGGTTGCTCCTTATTCTCAACAAATGTATTCAATGCAAATAACAAATAACATGGGTTTCCCTTCTCGTGCTCCATTGCTAGTTGTTAAAGAGTATGATCACTGGAAAGTCATAATGGAAAGGTTTTTACTTATTAAAGAAAAAGGTGAAGCTATCTGGAGATCTGTAAAAGAAGGTCCACATGTTCCTGTTAGACAAACTGTAAGAGATGTTGCTGTAACTCTCATGGGTCAGGAAGAACAGCGTCAAGCACCTCTCACTGCTGATGACATCGAGAAACTACATTTAGATCAAATTGCTTTTTCCAAAATGGTGTTTGGTGTTACTCATTCTCTCTTTGATCACATTAAGCTGTGTAAATATGCTAAAGAGATTTTGGACACACTCCGAGACCTGTTCGAAGAATCAGAAAACATGAAGGATAAACGTTTGACTTCCATTGTCAACGAGTTCGATACTTTCACCACAACTCCCGGTGAATCAGTTGCCTCGGCCTCTAACAAATACCGAATTATAGTCAACAACATGACAGTTGATGGTATTATCCAAACTCCACTTGTATATAATCTCAATTTTATCAATAGTCTTGGTAAAGGATGGGGAAATGTGAAATCATGTCTTCAGAGTAATGGATCTCTGAAGAAGTTGAAGCTTTACCGGCTATTTTACAAACTTCAAGGTCATGAATCAAATGTTACACAAACCTTAAGATAACTCTCAGGAGGTCCTCTTTCTCTTGTTATCTGTTTCGATCCTCATGTCTCAAACCCTTCTGTTTTGGACTCTTTCAAAGTTGTTATCCCAACTATCCCATATGCTCAACCATGTCTGTGACATCCCCAATTTCACGGCCAGAAAAGACCGATTTGTTTATGTTTTATTTGAAAACCAGAGTATCCTTTTAAAGAAAATGTTGCGGAATTTGTTCCCACAAATATGATAAAGACCTTATCAAAGCATTTCCGAAGAAATGTATTTCATTATATTAAAACTTTGGGATGTCATCGTCAATACGATAACATAAGCATAAACAGACCTTACATTCATTTACATTAGTGATTTACATGTCCTTTAGTCTCATAGTGTAATGTGTCTTCGTATCATACCTATGATACAAATAAATTGAGTAGGTTAGGTTGGGAAACCTGGTGAGTACATTGGGTTTTCAACCCACAATAATATAATTATTATGTTTAATCATCAAACAAACAACCTAATTACCCATCCTTATTATATTATTATTATTATTAAGGATCTGCCCTAAGAATTATCTATCCTTAGTTCATTCATTCCAAAGGATCTTCTTAAGGAAATGGGCACCAATTCCATCGCTGCCAGTTTATCTGACAGGCACTAAGTCCATAGCTACCAGGGTTTTTAAATTATAGTTAGTGAAAACATAGTTCAAAGGTTAGGCACAACTGCCAATATTATCCTTTCGGCGCAGCTGCCATGATATTGAGAGTACATCTGGTGAACACGTAGTTCAAGAACACCTACAAGTTATGAGCCTACTAGCGTTCCACTAGACTGTCTAGAATAGTCTGTGGTTGTCATCTATGCTCCGCTAGATGACTGGATCATCGTAAACATCGAGGCCTCTCATCATTTTATCACATATCAACTATTTCATATACCCATGTTTTACCAAACATTTTTGTAGATATAAAATACATATATAACTTAAATCATTTAAAAAATGTATAAATCGTTCATCCAACACAGATATCAAGAACACAGATAATATGCACACGTAGCACGTAATTTATATTAAATACTTCATATCTATGTGTAAGATAAAAGTAACTATGCACTCACCTTAATAGCGTGATTTGATAGAATCTAACTAGAAAGGGTCAGCGGTTCATGATCGTCGGGCTCGGGATAAGGAACACCTTCATCAAACGAGAGAAAGAAAGAAGGTTTGGTGTAAGGAATGAAAGGTCAAACTTGCTATTTATAGGCTGTTCTTGGATCATTCACGTCGTGAAATACCTATGTTTACGTTGTGAACTTCCATGAGTCATCCATTAGCCTTACCATGTTTTTTCTAGCCTCAGTTAATGTCATTGACTAGTTTCACGTCATGGACTTAATGTTCACATCGTGGACTTAAGGCGGCTAGGGTTTCTGCCACATGTCATGCCCTTAGACAGCTACATCTTGAGAAGCTCATAACTTTTGCATACGAGCTCCGTTTTGACGTTCTTTATATCCACGCGTAGATGGATACGTACTATTCAACTTTCCATTAGATCACTAAGGCTAAAAAGTACTTTATCATAAACTCACTTTTTACGATTCCCGATGTCGTGTCGGTTTTGCCGTAAAACTTCGACATGTCATAACTTTTTTGTTATAACTCGGGTTTCAACGTTCTTTATATGTACGGAATCCTTGTGACATATACTATAACTTAGTTAATATTATTTATTCTAAATAATCTTCTATCAAAAACTCATTTTTTTTATGCTTATTGTCTCTAAATTAACTAGCCCGAATCTGCAGGCGTTATAATTATCTCCCCTTAGGATGATTACGTCCGAGAATCATCAACAAAACATGGCTTGTATAATGACTCCATACGTTATCTCTTCATCATAGGTAACAACCGTAACTTCTATGTTCCTTCGAATGAGTATCTAACTCTTGGACTTTTTGACTGTAGGTGATGCTCAATGTTGCACCTGTTCTGTATCTTGCGTTGGACTTTCAATTGTAACATTCGAGTTACAAAATCCTCTTTATTTGTGATTCTTGCTTCTTCTTAAAAAAGACTTAACCTAAGAGAGATTCTTTACTTGATCATCGTGACAGAACGATGGGTCGCATTCTAATGACCTCTCATCGTATGATGCAACGCTTAGACTCATGTCTTTTAGAGTCAAATTCTAGAATTAAAGACAACTTCCTTCCTGTTTAATGTGATATAATCACATCCTATCATGTAGCACTTCTAGCTACAAGCTCTTACAACGATCGTGATACTTCTATTGATCATTTCGATTAGCTTTCACTTCAATCTTCCGGCTTAAGTTGGATGTTACATCTAACTTGGTTCTCTAAACCACGTACAATACTTATCTTAGCCGAAATCGATTTGCTATAACCACTAGGGTCAGAATCTCAATCATCTCCTTAGTCATTACCAAAACGAATGTAACGACAGACATGAATAAAACAAATCAATTACTAGTGCCTTGTTAACCTTGTAACTTTCCCTAATCCAAGTGCGAGTCGTGTGCTTCAAGTAGTATAGGCCTCTAATACCATTCACACCTACTCATACTCGTCCCAAGTATTGTCTTTCAGTTTTCCAAGTCACCATACAAGTATTTCACATAGTTATTTAACACATCGGATAACATAAATAAGGTTTATATTTCTTGAAATGATTACATGGATGTTCAAGTTCACCCTACACCAGGCCTCTTATAATAGGCTACACCACATGGTTCTATTTATATGGCTCCTTCTTATCCAGGTCTTAGGACATATAGATCCTCACTCCCGATCTCTTGTATTGTCACCTGCTTCGTCGAGGATCATCTGGCATGCTCTAGCCTTTGGCTTTGGTGGTGCGTTTGGTTTTGTAGCTCCTTCCCTCTTCGGACAGTCTTGCTTGAAGTTCCCTTCTTCATTATGTTCGTAACACAACCTTTTATTGAATGTATACTCGTTGGCGTAGTGCCTAGACTTTCCACACTTGAAACATGTTACATCCTCGCCACATTCTCCAAAGTGTTTCTTATTGAACTTATCGCACCATCTTGCTTCACCTCCTCCTCCTTCGAACCATACTTCGAGAATTTTCTCTTCTCGATGGACCTTGAAGATCCTTCAAATTTTCTCTTCTAGCCAACTCCGACCTTGTTAGTGGCTCTACTCTTGATCATCTCTTCAACAGACTTAGCAGCCCAAATAGCCGCCTCAAGAGTAGGTGCTTGGTGTATTGGCACAACATATTCCCATGGTAGTCCCTTCATATACTTATCTACTTTCATTAGTTCGACAAGGACGATGCACAAAGCAAACTCCATATTGTATGTGAAAGCATTGGCATATTCATCAATGGACATGCTACCCTTTTTCAACGTTAGGAATCGGTCCTCTAGCTCTAGCAGGTTATGGGCCGAGCAGAACTTGCGTTTGAAGTGTACCAAGAATCTGACCATGTTAGTGATAGGTTTTGAGCATTCTAACACTTCCTAAGTGTGCATGCAACCCTAATAACCTTGGATCTATTTTTGTCTAATTATCATGCAAAGTTGTTTTCCAAGGTTATGAACCTATCTAGCATACATGGGGTACAATTTTTCTATGTATAAAAGATATAAATACATACCTTGTTGTTGAAAGTGTTCCTTGAAACCTTGTGAGCCTAGCACCCCAAGTGTGATGCCTCAAATGCTTCACACAACACCAAATGCTCTTGGAAAGACTTTTGAGAGAACACACACTTCTTAAAATCGGCCTAGCCCTCTTTTTTCACATGTGTAGCCGATTTTGGTGGAGAATGGGACTCTTATATAGTGTTGACACATCTAGGGTTACACCATGTAAACCTTAATGCATCATGACTCTTCATTTCCATGACCCATGGGTTTGTAACTCCCATGGAGCATCCTATGGGTGGAACCCAACTTGATAATCCATGAAGCCTCTTAGCCCACTATACAAGATATGGATAATTTACATAATCAACCCATATATTTAATTAGTTATCTTTTTGATCACTTAATTAATTCTAAATTAATTCTTGATCAAACTAATCAAATAATATTATTAATATATTAGAACTTATAATATATTAATAATCTCCAAGTGTAATTTCTCTCATTTAGTCTATCCAATTGCATGGTGACATGCAACCCAAATAGACCATGTCGGGTCGGGTCAAGTACTTACCAGAAATAGTTATGGACTTAGACACCTTATCCAACAATATCCCATTTGGATAAGTCTAATAACTATAACTGCAATACTTCAGGAACCAATCAGCAATCGTAGCTCTTTCAAGGTCTCTCGGAACTGAGAGGATGTTGATACGCCATTTAAGATAAGTGATCATATAATCCTCTGTTCTAGATATCAGCTGGACAATTACATGGAACAATGTCTTACTTATTGTCCAACAGTTTGTTTCCCGATTTCCCGATTTGTTTGACAAAGAACTTAATTGAACGCATCAACTTAGTTCTGACCGGGCCCGGTACATAGGTCAAAACAAAATCATCGAGGGGCCCAGATATCAACTTCTAATCCAAGAAGGAACAGATAAACTTCGACTCATATGTTTGTTCTACCACTCATTGAATTATACACAAAAGTACGTTTTATAACATCGAGTTACCAATGCGTTTTCGTAGAATCAATGCATAACCAGCTCGTAAGTAACAAATCATATCTCTAGGTTTGAAGACTTATATGATATTATCATCTCACGATCACTCGAGATAAATTCCATGAAGTGATTCCAGTGAGCGTGGGTTTAGTCTAATGCTCAGAACTTATGAGCACTCATGATTTTCGTAGCCATGTCCAACACCTTAGACCTCTGCAACCAATCATGACAGTCTTGATTCATACCTACTTCCAACATATGACCGACTGTGGAGGTTTGAATAATATGATATACCAAACATAATTATTCTGGAAGTCAAAACATGCAAAAGAAATATAGCAAACGATCGACAAGAGATAGCAACAATTTACTCACAAATAAAACACGTTTTATTCATCATCTAATGTCAATTACACTTTAAAAATTTCGAGGTTATCTAACTACTAAATCTAATATCATCCTTCAGCCCTATGCTCCGAGCATGCTGGAGATGCTTAACCCGAGTCAGTCCCTTCGTGAGGGGATCTGTTGGATTCTCATCCGATGATAACCTCTTTGCCACGAGGAGTCCTTCTATTCGATGTCTGATAAAATGGTATTTTTTTGTCGATGTGTCTGGATCTCCCGTGATCCCTTGATTCCTTGGCTAAGGCAACAACACTTTCACTATCATAGAAAATTTCCACTGGCTCTTTAATAGCTGGTACAACTCCAAGGTCTCCAATGAAGTTCTTCAGCCATATCGCCTCCTTTGCTGCCTCGCTAGCTGCAATATACTCTGATTCACAAGTTGAATCAGCCACTGTCTCTTGCTTAGAACTCTTCCAAGAAATTGCTCCTCCGTTTAGGGTAAAGACCCAGCCTGACTGAGAGCAGAAATTATTCCTATCAGTCTGAAAGCTAGCATCGCTATACCCTACAACTCTCAAGTCATCACTCCCACCGAGGGTAAGGACCCAATCCTTAGTCCTTCGTAGGTACTTGAGGATATTCTTTACCGCAGTGCAGTGTGCCTGGCCAGGGTTCCCCTGATACCTGCTAACCATGCTCAAGGCAAAGGCTACATCAGGTCGAGTACACGTCATAGCATATATGATCGATCCTACAGCCGAAGCATAAGGTATTCGATTCATTTATGCTATCTCAGCCTCAGTACTAGGGCTTTGTGTCTTACTCAATCTGGCATTACTCTGGATGGGTAACTCTCCTTTCTTGGAGTCCTGTATGCTGAATCTCTTCAGCACCTTATCCAAGTAGGTACTCTGACTAAGTCCAATTAGTCTTTTACTCCGGTCTCTAAAGATCCTTATCCCTAGAATATAGGCAACTTCTCCTAGGTCCTTCGTAGAGAAACACTTCCCAAGCCAGGACTTAACTTCCTGCAGAGTTGAGATCTCATTTCCTATGAGTAGTATGTCATCCACATACAATACCAAAAAGCTAACTATACTCCCACTAACCTTGACATACACAGAAGATTCATCTTCACTCCTAGAAAAGCTAAATTCCTTGACTTTCTCATCAAAGCAAAGATTCCATCTGCGAGGTGCTTGCTTTAATCCATAAATGGATTTCTCAAGCTTACACACTCTATTAGGGTACTCGTTGCTGACAAAACCTTCTGGCTGACTCATGTAAACATCTTCAGCCAACTTTCCATTAAGGAAAGTGGTTTTGACATCCATTTGCCATATTTCATAGTCATGAAATGCAACTATGGCTAACATAACCCTAATAGACTTAATCTTGGCTACTAGAGAAAAGGTCTCATCATAATCCAATCCAGGAGTTTGAGAGAAGCCCTTTGCAACCAGTCGAGCCTTATAAGTGTGTACATTACCATCCATGTCAGCTTCTTCTTGAAGATCCATTTTCACCCTACTATCTTACGACCTGGTACATTCTCAACCAAGTTTCAAACTTGATTGTCATACATTGATTGTATCTCGCTATCCATTGCCTTTTTCCACTTGGCTGACTCAGGGCCTGCCATGGCTTCCGCATAACTGTTAGGTTCATCCAGAACTATCAGTATCTCATCACTGATAAGTGTTTCACCTTCCGCAAGTAATATGGAATCCATAGGAATGCTCAGGTGCATTCCTAACCCTTGTGGAACGCCTCAGAGGTACAAACTTGTCAATTGGCCCAACAGGAGTTTCCTCCTCAAGTTGAGTGCTAGGGTTTGAAGTTCCTTCACCGCTTAACTCTTGAATTTCTTCAAGATCAACTTGCCTCCCACTATTTCCTTGGCTTATGAACTCTCTCTCTCTCTCTCTCTCTCTCTCTCTCTCTCTCTCTCTCTCTAAAGAAAGCCCTCCTAGCTACAAAGACCACATTTTCACTAGGTCTGTAGAAGAGGTAACCAAAGGATTGTTGTGCGTAGCCGATGAAAATACACCTCTCGCTTCGAGGTTCGAGCTTATCATGAGTCTCGCGTCTCACGAAAGCCTCGCAACCCCAAATCTTGATGTGGTCTAGTTTGGGTACTTTACCAGTCCACATCTCATGAGGAGTTTTGGCAACTTTCTTTGTAGGGACTAGATTAAGGATATGGGCGGTAGTCTCTAAGGCATACCCCCAGAATGAGATTGGTAGCGAAGCTCGACTCATCATGGAACGAACCATATCCAACAAGGTTCGATTACGCCTCTCAGCTACACCATTCAACTGCGGTGTCCTAGGAGGTGTCAATTGTGAGACAATCCCACATTCCCTAAGATAGTCGAGGAACTCTGAACTAAGATACTCACCACCTCGATCGGATCGAAGCATCTTAATGTTCCTGCCCAATTGATTCTCGACTTCCTGTTTAAATTCCTTAAACTTTTCGAAAGTCTCTGACTTGTGCTTGATTAAGTAGACATATCCATATCTACTGTAATCATCAGTAAAAGTCAAATAATAACGATTAGCATCCCTTGTGGCATGTTTGAATGGCCCACACACATTCGTGTGTACAAGATCCAACAAACCTTCACCCCTCTCACAAGAACCTGTGAAGGGTAACTTTGTCATTTTTCCAAGTAAGCATGATTCGCAACTATCATCTGACTTTAGGTCAAATGATTCCAAGACTCCATCCTTTTGGAGTTGGCCTATGCGTTTATTGCTTATATGTCCAAGACGACAATGCCATAATGATGCTTTATCCAAGTTATTATTAACAGAATCAGTACACAATACATTATTTCCTAAGTTATCAACCACATATACTGTTTCATACACGCCATCGCAAGGTAATGCTTAAAAATAAAGAACATTATTAAAGAAAGCATTAATCGAACCAACTTCATTATCAAATGAAAAGGTGAAACCTTTTTTATACAATGCATGAAAGGAAATAATATTTCTTGTCGTTTCTGGCGAATAACAACACTTATTCAAACCTAAACTAAACCCACTACTTAGCGATAAAGTATAAACTCCAATCTTGGTGACAGGTAAAGCTTTCCTATTCCCCATGATTAAGTTTATTCTTCCTTGCTCCACATTCTCTCTTCTTCTTAGTCCCTGCAAATCAGAACAGATATGAATACCACAACCGGTATTAAGGACCCAAGAGTTAGAATGGGGTGAGTTATTAGATAAGATAGTTTAAATACCTGCATGGTTGGGTTTAACTTTCCCATCCTTCACATCTTACTGGTATTTTGGGCAGTTTCGCTTCCATTGTGATTTTTCATGGCAATATAAGCATTCCGCCTCTTTTGGGTCAGAAGAAGGAGTGACGAAACGTTTCTTGGTTCCACTTGAAGAAGAGCCATCAAGGGTCCTAGCCTTGGTACCATTCGAAGAGCTCTTTCTCTTCTTCCCTCGACTTTTCCTGATTGCCAAAACCGGAGCGGAGTTTGGAGTAGGAGTGTTAACAACCGAATTCCCCTTAAGACCTGTTTCTGCGGTCTTGAGAAGACCCTGAAGTTTGCTGAGTGTGACCTATTCCTTATTCATGTGATATGTCATGCGGAATTGATCATAGCACGATGGTAAAAAGTGCAAAATGATATCTATTGCAAGCTCCTCAGGGAATTTCACATTAAGCTTCAGCAATCGATCCACATACTTTGGTAGCATCCCTTTCATGTGCCTGAAAGTCAGCGATCTCCTGGGGAGTTGCAGTGGTCTCATCAATCTCCTTAAGCTCCTTGTCGAGGACATATTCTTTGTCCTCGTAGCGGGTAATCATCATGATGTTTCTGATCCATTCATTGAAGTTGGATCCATCAAAAGTGACTTTCCCACACAAGTTCATAAGGGTAAAGGAGCCATTAGGATTAGAGCCAGAAGCAGCATTGTGTGAAGACATCTGAAGGAAGAGGACAAGATTAGTTTAGATATTAAGAGTGTCCTTAATAAACACCCAAATGTAATATTAAGGCTAGGATCCAATCACAATGTGTTATAACTTGGAAGAGGTATGCCGTAATCCAAGCTATAACATATTTGAAAGGTAGGTGAATGACGATTCACCAATTTCCACCAAAAAAACCGAAATATTAAATATTAGGTTTTTGATTGGTTCTTAGAAATTCCTAGATTCTTTTGAGATTCAATGAACTTTTCAAAGGCATGTTTCAATCTCGAGTGTGCCCTCCAAGTTTTGTGACTGGGATACCGAGGATCACAAAACGAGGTGTGAAGTAACCATGCAAATCACTTGGTAACCATAAAGTTTATCACTCAATCGATGTGCCGGTAAACCACATAGGCTCCACCGATACTATGATAAACCTTAAGTCACCCTTTACCTACCTTGTTAAGTCCAAGTTAGTGTGCCGGTTAACCACACACGCTCCACTAACGACTTAAACAAAGTGTAAAGTGTAATTTCATGGATTAGCACCTTATTCACATTTTTCCTAAAGTAACTAAGATTGTGAATTTCATAAAAGTGTTTAGTTACTTTATAATATTCTTCATACTTTTAATGAGAATTTATAAGTCCTTGTCCTACCCGTTCGGCTAACGACCCTCCACCAGTCAAGCAAGCGGTGGGTGAGAGTGGACACCCATTAAGTTGCCATTTTATAGGCAACAACCTTATACCCACCTTATAGACTGGCTTCGTGAATGAGGCGTACTAGCGGTAAGACGACTTTAATCTTATACATATATATATATATATATATATATATATATATATATACATATATATATATATATATATTATTATTATTATTAACTTATAATATTATAAGTATAAGGGTTGAATTTTAACTTTTAAAATTCTAAGGATTGGAACTAAAGTTTTAGCATGACTTTACTTGTTCCGAAACTTGAGAGCAAGTTTTGTAAACTTTCAAAACTTTTCATTTCTTATAACTTATGAGTTAATTAGGCTATTAAAAATGAAGACTCTTCATTTTATAACCCATGTGTTCTTTTAATGGTTTTAAAGCAAAGTGACTTTTGGTTTTCCATAACTTGAGGACAAGTTATGGACTCCATTAAAACACATAATGATCAAGAATTAATCTACCACATAGGTTACAAACAATTTCTATGATCATCTAAACATCATAAGATCAAGAACATGAATATGAACACTTTAATGAATCAAAAAATTACATTTAAAACTTTGTAATTTTGTTAACTTGTTGTTGTAAATGGATTAGCAAGAACATTACACCATCTAAAACAAGTTTTCAAGTACCAAAACAGTTTAGGTTAATGTTCCTAGTCCATTTCCAGCAACAAAAATCGGAATTCTGAAAACTGCAGCCTCTACTATTCGAGTGCAAGAACTGACTCGACGAGTAGCTTGCATTTGGTCATGGACTCGTCGAGTCCCCTCATGTAATCGGCGAGTTCATACGGGCAGAAAGCAGAAAACTCAATTTTTCAAGCAGTTTGCACAAAAATCAAACAAGCAAGTCTAGGCTCTGATACTACTGATAGGTTTTGAGCATTCTAACACTTCCTAAGTGTGCATGCAACCCTAATAACCTTGGATCTATGTTTGTCTAATTATCATGAAAAGTTGTTTTCCAAGGTTATGAACCTATCTAGCATACATGGGGTACAATTTTTCTATGTATAAAAGATAGAACTACATACCTTGTTGTTGAAAGTGTTCCTTGAAACCTTGTGAGCCTAGCACCCCAAGTGTGATGCCTCAAATGCTTCACACAACACCAAATGCTCTTGGAAAGACTTTTGAGAGAACACACACTTCTTAAAATCGGCCTAGCCCTCTTGTTTCACATGTGTAGCCGATTTTGGTGGAGAATGGGACTCTTATATAGTGTTGACACATCTAGGGTTACACCATGTAAACCCTAATGCGTCATGACTCTTCATTTCCATGACCCATGAGTTTGTAACTCCCATGGAGCATCCTATGGGTGGAACCCAACTTGATAATCCATGAAGCCTCTTAGCCCACTATACAAGATATGGATAATTTACATAATCAACCCATATATTTAATTAGTTATCTTTTTGATCACTTAATTAATTCTAAATTAATTCTTGATCAAACTAATCAAATAATATTATTAATATATTAGAACTTATAATATATTAATAATCTCCAAGTGTTATTTCTCTCATTTAGTCTATCCAATTGCATGGTGCCATGCAACCCAAATGGACCATGCCGGGTCGGGTCAAGTACTTACCAGAAATAGTTATGGACTTAGACACCTTATCCAACAGTCAGTTGTAGTGGCTCATTAGGGCTTATGATCTTTCCCAAAGTGTTCAACCAATGATCCAGTCCATAACTCTGATTAGATCTTCTTTCCCAATAAAAGTTGATGGTTTGCAAGTCGTTAAGTCTTTATAATTGCATCCATTTCTTTGAATCCCTTCGTCTTGGTTATTTCTCCTAACCACTCGGGGTTCAACTTGACTCACAATACGACTGTATTTTCCTTCCCCCGACAACTCTTCATTTATTTCGGGCTGTATAACGGGTACAATAGGTTCATCTCTACTAAGCAACATCTTCCTCATCTCCTTCCTTTGTTCGACCATCATAGCTCGAATCATGGCTTGCACTCCTTTTATCGTGATTGGCTCAGGTGCAACTGCTACTTCTGGTGCACGCTCAATCACTTGTGGCTCAGGCCAACAGTTTCTATTAGCATTTCTTAATCTGCTTCGAGTTCCCACCATGTCGGTCTATGCACGAAATCAGATGTTCGGTGTGCAGTGACGAGAATTTAGATAGGAAAGCTTTATTTATGATGGACTTATAAATCTCCTTATCTTTTCGAAAAGTTACATGCCGGTTCTAATATCGTAATTAAACATTTAGAAATCTGAACACATAAAGTTTCCAGATCCGTTCGGCAACAGACCATAGATCTGATCAAATAATAACATATAAAGTATCATAAACCATTTAGCACATAAAAGCATTTTAGGCATCTTTCCTAAAATAAGCTAGTGATCGTGTCTAAAATATAGCAGACACTCATCTCACAATCATCGCTTAGCATTCTAAGTTGAAGTCTAGAAATCATACAAATTCCTAGTTCGCTTAAACTAATGATCTAATACCAACTGTGACATTCCCAATTTCACGATCATAAAAGACCGATTTTTTTATGCTTTATTTGAAAATTAGACTATCCTTTTAAAGAAAATGTTGCGGAATTTGTTCCCAAAAATATGATAAAGTTTTTATCAAAGCATTTCCGAAGAAATGTATTTCATTATATTAAAACTTTGGGATGTCATCGTCAATAAAAAAACATAAGCATAAACAGACCTTACATTCATTTACACTAGTGATTTACATGTCCTTTAATCTCATAGTGTAATGTGTCTTCGTATCAGTGCCTGTGATACAAATAAAGTGAGTGGGTCAGGTTGGGAAACCTGGTGAGTACATAAGATTTTTAACCCACAATAATATAATTATTATGTTTAATCATCAAACAATCAACCCAAGTACCCATCCCCATTATCTTCTTTATATCCATGCGTAGGTGGAGACGTACTCTACAACTTTTGTTTTGACAATTAAGGCTAAAAAGTACTTTATCATAAACTCACTTTTTACGATTCTCGGTGTCGTGCCGATTTTGTCCTAAAACTTCGACAAGTCATAACTTCTTCGTTATAACTCATATTTCAACGTTGTTTATATGTAGGTAATCCTTATGACATATACTGTAACTTAGTTAAGATTATTTATTCTAAATAATATTATATCAAAAAGTCATTTTTGATGCTTATTGTCTCTAAATTAACTAACCCGACTTTGCGAACATTATACTCTCCACCAACTTTACCTGCTCCTACTTGGTTAAACTATCAGTTTGATGGAGACGTCAACCCTGAAGTAATGGACTCCGAACTACGCTTTCAACAAGCGTCCCTTCAATCCCACTCACAAACCATATCACAACCAATTCCAAGCTCCTCATCAAAGTAATCCCCAACCATTTCCTAAACCATCAGAAAATCCACCTGATTATAAACCCAACATCTCTACATCAAACCATACCTCGGAATCTAACGAGACTCCGAAGTCAGAAAAGCCAAAGATCGTATGTCATAAGTGTGGTCATGCAAATCACTTTGCCAAAGACTGCTTGGCCGAAGCACCACTAAAACCCAAGATCAAGGACTCTGCTTACTATGCACGTTGAGCTAGAAATGGCTGCTAGTGAAAAAGCATTTGTTATCACTGTGTCGAGAGATGTGGAAGTATATTGGTCATCTGGTGATGAAGATCATGTGAGTACCGGTAGAAACATGTGTCTTATGGCAAGACGAACAATCGAATGTGATGAAGGCTACTGATCATCTGGATTAGGGGAAGATTATGATGATGTTGAACCGAACTACTACTACATGGCTACCACGACCCACCCGGTAGAAGCATCGTTCAACAGGTAAAATCTATGATTACTTATAATAATTTTGATTTATCTCTTTGTGAACTACATCTAACCCAGATCTAATCAGATATGAACATCATTTATAAATCCTATGAGTTTGCAATTGAAGCTAGTAAGAAGATGGAGAGTGAATTGAGTCATCTTAGATTACGTTTCGAAGATAAGAAGCTTAAGATTGAGTCTTTAGAGCATGAACTTATAATGTCAGAAGATGAATGTATCATTCTTAAGGACAAATGTGAAATCACTTATTCTGAAAGAACTGTTTTAATTTTTGATAACAAACATCTCAATGCCAAAATAGATGGTTTACATAATTCCATAGACATTCTTGAAGCAAATGAACGGATAACTCATAATTTTCGTCATCATTGGTTTTAAGCACCTGGTCTCGGAAGCGAGTTTCCAAAACCTATTGCTCGTCCCTTGAAGAAGTTACAAAATTTAACTATTATGGGAGACATTCCGAACCACAAACATTCAGATACCACTGTCTCGCCATTGTCACCCCTTCCTGAGACTTCGAAACGATTTTCATCCGTGATTCGTGAGTTTCAACCAATAATTTTCAAATGTCCTGATTCAACGCCTCTGATACCCATGTACCTGAATCAGGCCTTAGAAATTTTCCCCGGGATTCCCAATACTATAGTTCAAATTCCGAACCACAGTCCTCCTCAGAATTGTGTTGACGAAATTATTCCGAGACAACTGGACCTGACTTGGATAAATCAGATTTTATCTGGGCATCTTTTGATAATGACGTTGAAGAAGAAATCGTAGTAGAATACTCATCTGATTCTTGTGTTTCTGATTCTCAAGTGATTTCAAAAACCACTTAGTGCCAATTAAAGCCAAGTTTAACAACCCGTCTGCTGGCCGAACTTTCAAGTCATCATCTGACTCCAGGCAAACCATTGTTGAATAGGAGAGATGTCGTCGATCCTAATATAGAAGCCAAAAATGCCCTAAAAAGGAAATTAGGTCAAGACATGACTCCAGGTTCATTGAGAAATCCAAAAAGAAAGTATCTTCGACTGTAAGCTCGACCACTAGGAACCATAAGATATTTGCGCTTGTTAAGATTCTTAAAAGTTCATCCATTCCTCCTATATCAGTAGTTCAAAAAAAAGTTGTCAGTCCCATTTTGAAAAATCTGTTGAGACTTGTCCCACATGAAATACGTCTCCTTGGATCGTTTCCTCTGTTTTTATTGCTAAATCTGATGGTATGATTTTTAAACCACAACAGATTTAAAAACCAAATGTACCATCAACAACAGCAAACAAAGAACGATTTGTTAAAAACCATATTCATTAAGTTATTACAAAAAGGTTTCCGGTTCGTTTATTATCAGAGTATCCCAGAAAGATCAACATAAAACTGAGGAGCGGTACGATCACGCCTTCGCCTTGCCACAATCTCCTGAAGTACCTGAAACAATACACTGAAACTGTAAGTCCGAAAGCTTAGTGAGTTACCCAAAAAAAAACCACAATACCATACACATATCATATCATAAACAGAACAACCATGCATATCGAGTCTACAGTGTGACTGGTCCGCCTGCACCAGGCCTTCAGTCCACCCGGTCCACTCTTTCTCCAAGTCTACAGTGTGACTGGTCCGCCCGCACCGGGCCTTTAGTCCACTTGGTCCACTCTCTGAGTCTACAGTATGACTGGTCCGCCCGCACCGGGCCTTTAGTCTATCTGGTCCACTCTTCGAGCCTCGGCACGTCTGGTCCGCCCTCTTGGGGCCTTCAACCTATCCGGACCGCTTGCTGGGCCTTCGGTCTAACCGGTCTGCCCTGGGTATGTTGGCCTACAGCACAAAGCAGGACCCGCCTCAACCCAACCCCAGTCCAACACAACCATGTGCACATCAACATATAATCATATAACAATTCACATCTAATCAAAGCATCTAGCGGATCACATATCATAACAACATCCTAACCAGGATACCGACCTAACCGGTCACTAACATAGCACCATCCTATATACCAGGATACCGACCTTAACCAGGTCTCTAACATACACCATCCTAATAACCAGGATACAGACATAGCAAGCAATAACATATCAAAAAGATACCCGAATTTCAATCCGATAAAGGGTCGGCCTTGGTGCCTTAGACCCTGTTGATATAGTGAGGATAACTCACCTGCAACTGCCGACTGAAGAATAAGATCGCGCTGCTCCGACCACCAGGACGAACTCCACCACTGAACATTACCAAATAACCAAATCCAATAAATACCAATAATTACCAAAATACCCCTGGAAGTCAACTGGTCAACCCTTGGTCAAAGTCAAAGTCCTCAGTCAAAGTCAACCTTCCTGGTTGACCCTACTCGTCGAGTCAACGCGTTGACTCGTCGATTCCCTATACTCAGAAACTCTCAATCACGACTCAATTCGCCGAGTCGCCCTAAGACTCGTTGAGTTCAACAAGCTCTGAGTCCCTTCTTGCTCAACTCACCGAGTCATCCCTCGACTCACCGATTCACAGCTCAACCAGAAAAGGCTAGGGTTCCACGACCAGACTCGCCGAGTCCAAGCACAGACTTGCCGAGTCCAAGGCAATCTTCAACAGACTCGCCGAGTTGTTCTTCCAACTCGCCGAGTCCATGCACATATTCATACAACTCGTCGAGTGCACCCATGTGACTCGCCGAGTCTCTTCAGTTCTCATTCCAAACAGAGGCTTTTAAAGCCATGCAGGGACTCCAATCCATAGATCCATTCCTCTACAGCCTAATCCTCACATAAAGTTGCAAACTTTACGTGAAAGCAAGGAGATATAAGCCCAAAACACTTCTAGGGCTAGGGTTCAAGACAAAGGGCTTCACCAGTGGCTCTTACACAGGAACTTTAGGACCTTTTGGGCCATCACAAGTCTAGATCTGAAGTAGCAACTTCAGATCTAAGCCTCAAACTCGAGATTGCTCCCAAACAAGCTAATGAATCCTAAATCAACCACCATTCATGAATCAATAATGAAATAGCTTAATGAGGAGGTTCCTTACCCCTAAAATGTACCCAAATTGAAGTAGATTCCAGATCTACCCAAGCCCCTTGATGATGGTCTCCAAATCCCCAAGCTTCTTACACCAATTTTCTCTTCCAAGCTCTAATTCTTCATCAATGGAGTCACACACACGGGATGAGGGTTTCTGGATCTCAAATGGGTAGCCAAGAGGCTGAAGGTGGGTTATAATGTGCTTATATAGGGCACAATCCCCGGATTAAGGTTTTTCTCCCTTCAGCACCAACTCGTCGAGTCCTACTGCCGACTCGCCGAGTTGGTCACTTAACACGCGACCAGAATCGCAACTCGACTCGCCGAGTTCCTCCATCGACTCGCCGATTCGACCTTCCTTATTTACACTAAGAATCCTGTACTTGCACTTTTGAACTCGGGGTGTTACATATATATTGATAGTGCTTGTTCCATGCACATGACAGGGCAGAAAGATTTTTTTCATGATCTCAAACTCTCACCAACTACAGTCTATGTGACGTATGACAATAACTGCAACTCTCAAATTCGAGGTTATAGCGTCCTCACCAATGGAAACTTCTCTGTATCAAATGTGGCATTCATAGATGATGTGAAGCATAATATAACTAGTGTGGCTCAACTTACTGATGCAAATCGTCAAGTTGAATTCTACAAGAAACACAACTATGTCATGAATGAAGACCAAAAAGAATGTCTGATCAAGTCAAATCGCAACAAGAACATGTATCCTATTGACATCAACATGATCATTGGAAAATCTCAACTCCATCTACTCTTAAAGGCAGTTCCTGATGTCAATTGGTTATGGCATCGAAGGCTGGCTTATCTAAATTTTCGATATATGAATCATCTTGTTTCTGGTGAAATGGTCAGAGGTTTGCCTCTCCTCAAGTTTGAAAACGATCATCTGTGTGCTGCCTGTGAATGTAGGAAGCAATCAAAGAAATGTCATAATGTCATCATTGAAAAATCAATCTCGGAACCATTAGAGCTACTTCATATAGATATGTGTGGACCCTCTATTGTAGAAAGTCTACATCACAAGAAATACATTCTTGTGATTGTGGATGATTTTACATAGTTCACCTGGGCTTTCTTCCTTAGGCTCAAGTCAGAAACAGCCTCAGAACTTATCAACTTTATCAAAGGAATTAAAGTACTCGTCAAACTGCCTGTTCGAAAAATCCGAAGTGATAATAGTTCGAAGTTTACCAATATCAGCATTGAGAAATTCCTCTTCGAGAAAGACGAAACAAAACTCTCATCGAAGCCACTCGATCGATGCTTAACTTTGAAAATCTTCCACTTTATATTTAGACTGAAGTTATTTCCACTGCTTGCTTCATGTAGAAACGAAGCATTATCAATCGAAGCCTCAATATGACACCATATGCAGCCATGAATGGTCGTAAGCCGAGTTTCTGATTTCTACATGTTTTTGTTTGTCGATGCTTTATCAAAAACAATCGTGATTAGCTCATGAAATTTTAGCCAAAGCCAATGAAGCAATTTTTCTTGGATACTCTGCAAAATCAAAAGCTTACCGAGTTCAGAATCGTCGAACTCGTGTTCTTGAAGAAAGTTTTGATGTCACCTTCGATAACAACTATGTTCAGAATTATAGCCCAATCCATGTCACAACCCACATCATGGAGTCCAATGCTCCATCGCCAGGATGTCTAAATCATCAAATAATTCATGAAGTCGATTTTGAAACCCTGTTCAGACTATTTGAAACAGCTCTTGAATCAGAATCTTGATCAATACAATCTTCATCCACTGTAGCTCTAATCTCACAAAATGTTTTAGGTCTGACACCTACATTTCCTCCATTTGATTATGAACTGATTCAACCTTTTCAGGTTGATGGGAAGAATGTTTTTCCTTATCTTGAATCAAATGTTAAAGGATTCCAAGATGCTGCAGATCAATTTGTTGAATTCGATCCTATTTCGGACAACGACGACAACACCAACTTATTTGACATTTTAGATGAAAATGACGCTGATATCTCCGGTCTAGAAGTTCAGGGGGAGCATCATCCTCAAATTCAAGTTGTTCAGGGGGAGCAACACAACCCCATTGTTGATGTCGGATCATCCGCTGCAGAAGAGCTTCCGAGACTACACATCTGGATCAATGATCATCCTCCAAACCAAATTATTAGAAATCTAAACGCCAGTATTCAAACTCGTTCTGCACCAACTTCCAAATGAATGTCATTTCTCGGCATTTATTTCAATGGTTGGACCAAAATCCATCAAGGAAGCACTTGAACATGCTGACTGGATCATGCAAAAAGAATTAGCAGAATTTGATTGAAATAAAGTGTGGACTCTTGTTCTTCCTCCTCGTGTTCATCCCATTGTAGGTAAGAGATGGGTGTTCCGAAATAAGCTAGATGACGCTGGAGTTATCATTTGAAACAAAGCAAGATTGGTGGCCAAAGGATTCACAAAGATTGAAGGACTTGATTATGATGAGACCTTTGCTCTTGTCTCCCGTCTTGAAGCCATCAGAATCTTTCTTGCTTATGCAGCTCACAAAGGCTTTAAAGTTTACCAAATGGACGTCAAAAGTGCTTTTCTTAATGGTGAACTGGATACTGAAGTGTATCTTCAACAACCTCCTGGTTTTTTCAATCCATCTTATCCAAATTATTGCTACAAACTCCGAAAAGCTGTTTATGGCCTCAAGCAAGCTCCTAACACCTGGTACGAGATGCTCACCGACTTTCTTAAGCGTTCTGGTTTTCAAAGAGGAATTCTCAATCCTACCTTGTTCCAAATATCAAATGGAAAACATCTCATGTTGTTTCAAATCTAGGTGGACAATATTATTTTTGGGTCTACCGACCATCAATGGTTGCTGATTTTGCTAAATTAATGGTTAGTCAATTCTAAATGAGTATGAATCGTGAACTAAGTTTCTTCCTCGGTATCCAAGTAAAACAAAACAACAGATGAATCTTTATTCACCAAGAGAAATACATATCTAAGCTCCTCAAGAAATACTTAATGGACACCTGTGCCTCTACAAAGGTACCTATAGGGTTCAGACACAAGATCTTTTCGGACTCATTAAGTGTTGCTGTTGATGAAAAGAAGTATAGGGGAATGATTGGATCGCTACTCTACCTAACAACAATTCGTCCAAACATCATGTTTTCTACATGTTTGTGTGCCAGATTTCAGGTTAATCCAAAGATGTCTCATCTTAGGGTGGTCAAGCAAATATTCTGATACCTCAAAGGTACAAAGAGTCTCAGAATCTAGTACCCAGCAAATGAGAGTTTTCTCCTACAAGCATATTCCGATTCGAACTATGGCGGTCTTCAATTGGACAGAAAGAGAACCTCTGGTGGTTGTCAATTTTTGGGTGGAAGATTGGTTAACTGGTCATCTAAGAAACAAAATTGTATTGCACTATCAACAGCCAAAGCGGAATACATTGATGCTGTTAGTTGCACCTCTCAAGTTCTTTGGATGAAATCACAATACTTGGATTATGGTTACTGGTTCCAACAAATTCCCATATATTGTGATTCTCAAAGTGCCGTTGCGATTTCACACAATCCAATTCATCACTCCATAACGAAGCACATTGATATACAATACCATTTTATTAAAGATCGTGTTTTAAAAGGAAACATTGAACATATTTTTGTTCCATATGACAATGAAATTGCTAATGTCTTTACTAAGGCATTAGACGAAACCAAATTCAATGGTTTTCTGAAGAAAATGGGTATGATGTTGTCTGATCCTTAATTCTTTCAATAGGCTTGCACTCTTTGATGTTATCATCAGGAAGTGAAACAACTCCAAAGTCAAAATTATTTTTCATCTCGGAATAAATAGGATCGTTTTACGTGTTTTTTTCTAGCCTCTTCTTCTAGTTTAAGCTGTACATTTCACTCAATCTCTTGAAGTTCATGACCAATATAGTCACATCGGTATTTTGTTTGATCTCACCTCATAATCTATATCAAAAAGTATGCTTTAAAACTCATCTCGGAATTCAAGTCCGAAATGGTAATGTGTGTTCACCTCTTACCTTTGTCCAAGATTTGTTCCTTCATGTCTCGGAGTCTCAAAATCTGTTTAAATATGTCCTCTAAGATCTTCTCTCCTTTTACCTCTGATATTCAGTCTGAGTCAGTGCAATCTCGAACTCTATATCATGTACAAGTATTTTCGTTCTCGGAAGTATCTTATGAAAATTCATATCAGAACTTTCATGCTCCAATATCTCAATAACAATCCATCTCGGAATTTTCATGCTCCAAGAATCTCTTTGGCAAATCATCTCAGAACTTCCTTCCTCCGAGATCATTTTTTTTAAAGAAGTTCAAAAGGTTTTTCATTGTTAATACTGAAACGTTTTTCTTAATAACTCAAACGTTTATTTTTTTAATGATGATTATCCTTAATCCTTGAAAATCACACTCTTTTTGCACACGTCTCAATAAAGTAAACATCATATCAATCAAATGACACTTTCCATTTTACATGTTTTTCCATTGTATTCCTTCGTCCTTCCAAGTCAATTCATTCCAAATGTGGCAACACATTTAATGCACTCCATATCCATATCCGGGTTTAATCATTACACCTTTTTAACCCGACCCACTTTCATTCAATCTATAAAAGACTCACCAAAACCCATTTGATACTTTACACTCTCATAACCTTCATCTTTTTCTCTCTACAAACAGTTCTTCGAGCCCTCATAACCTGCAACAATGGCATCTTCTCAAACAGCCCCCAAAATCACCAAAACTGCTCCCAAGAAGAAATCCTCCAAGGGTTCTACATCATCATTGTCTACTGAACCGTTCCTTAGAGACACCACTCAACTGTTCTCCTTGGATCTAATGGACTATAACGAGTATATCCGGGTTATGATCGAGTTCATATCTTGCCATCCTATCTCATTTCCTCTCACAAAAATTCCTAATCCACCCATTCCACTTCGTCTTCTTCACACCGCCTTTGACAGAATCAAGATCGAAAACGGAGTTCTTGAAATAAGGATTATTGGTGACCGTATTGTACCAGTTTCAAAGCAAACATTCTTGAGGGCTATTGGGATTCCTGAAAACCCTAAGGGTTTCGTAGTCCAATAACCATCGTCTGAAGAGTTTCAGAAGTCTCTCAACCACATAGGGTATGCTGAAGAGTTTAAAGCTAAAAAGTTCAAGAAATATGTAATTCTTGGGCTATGGACAATTCTCATGCACCTCATCCTTCGAGGTCAGTCTGGGAAACATGGAGGAACAAACACTATGAGTAAAGATGGACTTTATGTTGTCTACAATATTTACTCCAAAAAGAAAAATGTTGTTGACTTGAACGAAGTCTTGTGGCAAGACTTTCGGAAATTTGTTGTGAAGAGAAAACCTTGGAGATATCGAGTCTGAGATTTTAGGCTCTTACCATCCAACAACTCTACCAAGAGAGGCGTGAACCAATTCCGGTCTACACAATTCCAAAAGATGTATTTCTATCTTTCGAATCTATTAAGACTTATCGCCTTCCGAACCAGGCGTCCTTTGGAACTATTCATAGATTGCCTGAACATATGTTGGTCACTCTACCATCCGAGTCCCTTCACTTGAAACATCATTTGGAGACTTCGATTATGTGTAACCCTACACAGTCTACCCTTATCTCCATTAGCCCACCTAGGAAGTGGCCAAGCCAGTATCCACTAGCGGAAAGAAAAAGAAGGTTGCCAAAAGAAAGACTTCTCCCTCTAAACCAAAAGCCAAAAAGAGAGCCAAAGTCGATAGTTCCTCTCAAAAGGAATCTATCAAAGACATTCCAACTGAATCTGGTCATCCTCTCACCCCACCTACCCACTCTTCCAAAGTATCCTCCGGAGTTTCAAAACCACGTTCACACACTCACGGTGAGTCTCCACATAATCCACCCTCACTTTCCCAACAAGGTGATGTAGGTGATGAAAAAAGTTCCTTGCACCCCATTAGAACACACTTACGTGTCATCTTGAATATCCATTCTTCTTCTGCACATGTACAATTCGAGACCCCTGTCTCGTATCCTAAGCTTTTCGAAGCTGGGGCCGTCCCTCCAATCTCAGAAGCCACAACTGGTCTAGTACCTGGCTCAGGTAAAGGACAACCATGTACTGACGATCCAAATTGGCTACACTTTGTAAGCAAGGCTCACACCAGGCATCTGAAGCTCACTCGATCTCAAGTGGTATCAACTCTCATTTCTACGAGAAATCAAACAATTCAGAGCAACACACCTTTTATTCCTACATCAGACGATGTCACTGACCAAGACTTCGCATCAGGATAAACCAATCAAGCCAACATTCTGAAATCCTCCCACCATGATGCACTACATCCAAATCCCGATGAAGAGGATTCCATTGAATTTATGTTTAATGAAGATAGTGTCTCGATTGCTGCTCCTCCAGTCATTTCAACTTTTCACATTTCTCAGACGCCATCATCATCAAGGTCAATTTATGATTTCGGTCTTTCATCTTCTTCATCAGAGCCGATTGATGAAGAAATCCAAGTAGATGACCACATTTAATACATTCTCGAAAGTGAAACAAAAGCCAATCCTCCCAAGGATGATCAAACCACCACAACCAACAAACGTGGCCCTTTCGAACCTAGAGTCCATCAAGAGAGTGACAAAGTAAAGTCTGATAGTTTGACCTTGGACACGTGATCATCAATTGAAAACTATGTTGATCCATTTGCCTTGTTGGAACTTCGAGACAACGTGTCTGCTGCAGTCTCCAAGGTTGAATCATTAGACAAGTTGGTTGCCCAACTTGACTCCAAACTTAATGCTAAAGTGTCTAGTTTTGACACTAAGCTGGATGTAATTCTCCTCTCCCTCTCGAAAGTCAAGAAACCAGGGCCCTCGGATGAAGAAAGGGATCAACAGCTAGATCAACTCATCCCCCTATGACTCAAGCACACCATTAAGGAGGTTAAAAAAAAGTATAACTCAAGTCTTGATCACTATCTCGACACCGTCACCACCATGCTAAAAGTTCACGATGATATGATCAGTGTCACCAATGAGCTAATCAAACAAAAGCATGTCCGCCATGAAAAGCAGATTCAGAGAATGGAGTAGGAGATAAAGAAGAAAGACGAGATGAATCTTATCATGCAACAAGTACTCATCAAACTCCTCCGGCCCTGCTGGAATGTAGTGGATGTTACGGAAAATAAGTTCGATGAAATGCTTTCCATCCTTGCCACTTTATTTGACAACCTCAAAGCTCAGGCTCCAACTGCTGAAGCCTATGATGCCCTTACCTTGCATATGAACACCAGAATTCAGAAGGTGTTTGATCGTCTCTCGGAGCTTTAGCAATTAGCCTTGCTTGCCTCATTTTCCAGTCCATCCGATGCAAGAGGGGGAGAAGGAACAAGTAAAATAGATCACTTTATCTCTTGGAAGCCTGCCTCGGAGTTCAAAATCCTAGATGAGTTTAATGATGATTTTGTTCAAATCATTCCTACAGGTACTCCATCTGATGATGATGATGATGATGACAAGTACATCACCAATGTTGTGATAGGAATTCAAGCTCCAAGGAAGTTTCCAACCAAAGTTCTTTCCGAGGAAGAGCAAAGGGTATGGTATGCTGTCTCATGGCCATCATCCCTAGTTGACGTATTACAAAGAAGCCGTGAAATGGATAAGGCGAAGACTAAGCTCACTATTGATGCATTCTGAGCCACCCAGTCAATGATGCCTCCAGTTCCCTCGCCAAGAATTTCTCCAATAGATGAAGGTTCTCCACTTCGGAAACCTAGCAATATTCCTGAAGAGCCCATGATTCCTCCTCCTCTATAGTTTACCATTAACAGGAACATACATCATGTGATTTCTGTTCTCAATAAGCAACAAGAAAAAGGCAAATAGCCTATCTCGAAATTTCAAAGATCCGAACAGTCCACCAAAAAGTCTGAAGGTTGGTCCCAGGATCAAATAGATCAGACCAAGGAAGAGAGCATTTGGATCCAAGCTCTCAAAGATAATCCCAATCTAATGCTACAGCTTTCCCCTCTATGTCGTGAAGGAATAATCCATGACTTGGACATAGTGCCTTTCATGTATTATGATCTACCAACCCAGGATTCAGACCAGCTCGATCTTCCCATCTCTATATATGAAAAGTTCCACATCAAATTTGCTCATCTCCACCCAGAAGATGATCCTCAAATGATCATCAAAACTGAAAGAGAACGAATGAAGACTTTCTACTCATTGAACGCACGTCCCCAAAAAGAAGTGTGGTCTCGGAAGAGAATAACCAAGATATCTAGGTTCGGAAGGAAGTTTTCGACAAAGTTTGTTTTGGACTGTCTTTTGCATTGCTACTATGTATATCGGAAGAAGTCAACACAACTCACACTCACAGACACTGACTTCCCCTCAATTAATCCAAATGCCATCCTGATCATTGTAGCTCATTTCCAAACTCGTCAAGATGATCAGATGAGTATTGTTGCCTACAGTGCTGCAATGAATTACTTAAAGGAATATGTTGTTGAGTTTTGCAGATGTGACTTCGAATTGGCTCATTTGTTTGGAACCGAAAAATTCTTGGCAAAGATTGATTATAAACTGCCTGAAGATGAAATCTTGGCAGATGGGCCAATTGATGAACCAGTGTTGGGTTACGTTTACTTGAAAAATAAGACAAACAAGAAGGACTTCTTCCAAGTCCTTGACAAACACCTCGTACCCTCCAAAGTTCTTCAAAAGTTTATCTCAAATGCAACAAAGTCGAAAGCTCTAGAGTACGTGAAGATAAAATTCACCAGTCAACTTCAGTGGTATCTTGAAGTCCGAAACTGGTTGTATATAGCTCGTGTGTTTATCCAAGAAGAAGCCAACTGAACTGACCAGATTGTTAAGTTCACATAGGGGGAGATTGTAGAGACATGAAAAGTGAACCTCTAGCAATCACAAGAATGAAAATCCGAAGTCAACAATTCCTGAAGTAGAGTTGGAGTCTGAAATAAAGATCAGTCCGAGGTGGTGTAAAGATCCAAGATCAGTCTGTCTGTTTAAACATTTATTATTTCTTGTCTTATTCATGATGTAACATTTCATAGGACTTAGCTTTTTGTATCTTTTAGATAATCAGATGTCTATAGCTCACTATTAACCAGTCCTAGGAATGCCTCTAAAGTTTGTACGATGTACCTCCTTAATCTATTTAAGGAGTGTTTTGAATGATAACAAATATGGTGAATTGTTACTCCAAAGATAGCAAAATTTCTCTTTAATTCACTTTCACTTTTCTCTCAAAGTCAAGATCTTTCACAACATTCTTTTTGTTCATTTATTGTCTTTACATTGATTATACTTGGAGTTTGCTTCATTTAATATTGAGTACTTTGTTGAATGTTTCATTCAAGTCTTGACTGGTATTACCAGACTCGACTGGAACATCTAATTAAGAGCAAACATTGATCTTAAAGATTAGCTTAAGGTTTGAGTTTTCAAACCCTTTCTTGCACATAAGTTTCATCTACTCACAGGTTACACACTCACCACGTGTGAACTTAAAGCGAACTTGACCTTTTCTCATAAATTCATCTTTTTGACCATCTGCATAGACCATTACCGTCCTTGGTGGTGTTGGACGGTAAGTACGGAAGCTCTCTCGTTGCCCACAAACATGCATAATGGCACCAGTGTCTACGAACCATCCTCGAGCACAGATTGCCCTGGTAAGTGAATAGATCATGTAAATCTCTCAAATCTTCACACTTCCCACCATGTCAGTCACATGCTCGACTGTATGTGCTACCGGGCCTGATTTGCGATCCTTGCGTTCTCTCACATAGTGCGCAATCTCTCCGCATACGTGGCAAGGTCTGGTCATCTTTGGCTTTGAGTTAGGATTTTGATGACTTGGTTTCTTGAAGCTTTGTTTCTTGGATCCCAAGTTCCTTTTGTTTTATCCCCCAGACTTGGTCTTATGACCAGAACCACCAGCTGATACATGATGCACACTCGATCGGACTTTACCATGCTTGTCCCTAATGCGTGTTTCCTCCTTAATGCGAAGGTGTTTCATCATATCATCGAAGGAGTAGTCCTCATATTTGTGCATCATTCTCTTAGATAAGTCTTTCCACAAGGGTGGTAGTTTTGAGATGATCGTACCAACTTGAAAGAGTTATGGTATCGAGATGGAGAGTGCGTTCATCTTGTTGACCATGACCTGGAGTTCATTCACTTACTGCATAATAGGTTTTTCATCATCCATTTGAAACTCTAGGTACTTTGACACTAAGTACTTGTTAGTACCTTCCTCATATGCCTTGTACTTGAGTTCCAAAGCACTCAATAGCTCTCTCCGATCTTTGACCGACACGTAAAGATCATAGAGCCGATCAGACAATGCGTTCTTGATGTGACCCACACAGAGCCCTTTGCTTTTCCAGATTAAATATGATCGTTGGATCCACAGTTTTCATCTCCCCGGGAATTGTTTCAGCAGTAATTGGGGTCAGTTTTGGGTCCAAAATATATGCGAGCTTCTATACATGAAGCGGGAACCTGACCTTATCAGCCCAACGGGTGTAGCTCTGACCATCAAATCAGTCAAGGTTGGCAAACTCTCGGTTCATGTAGTGGAGACTAGCAGTTTGGATTTGAGTGTCCATTAATCTATTGATTATAAACACAATATAAAAACCTTTAAGATTGTTGTAAATGAAACTAATAGACGTGCAAGGAAACCGACAAATAATATTGATAATTATATGTCGACTAGTTGCAATTAATAGATCTAATTATTATTAATATGTTTACCAAGTTTCGTCCAGAAACCAGATTAATCCTTATCGATTAGATTTGATTATAAGAAAGGTAGACGGATAGTGCCCTGTTATTGGATGAAACTAAACAATACAATAATATAAAACCGACCTGCTGATGTTTGATCTTGAACGTGGAATAACTGCATGGATCGGACTCCTATCCTTAAAGGTTTTTACTTTGATTTTACTGGCTATAAGAAACAAAAAACCCCAAGATTTAATGCAAATCTATCAATTTTGCAACAACACTGGAAATCTATAAACACAAAGCGAATACTCGGAAACTGGAAGAAAAAACGTAGAGAGAGAGAGAGAGAGAGCTTTGATTTTTCGTGAGAGTTCAATACAGCTCTTAGGGAGCAACATTTATAGGTTTTGAAACCCTATAAGGCATGAAACGGGCCCTCATAGGCCGCCCCCTAGAAACCCTACGGCGATGACTTGCTCTCTAAGTAATCTGTTTCCTAATCCTTCCAGAATATCCCGATTTGTCCTCCACAAAGTCAACGACGGTCAACCATTGACCGGATCAGTCAAACCGGCTTGACCCCAAATCATCAAAAATAAAAACTCCTCAGCTTTATGTGAAGTGCAAAGTGCACCATTTCGCACACTCGTGGCGTCGGCTAGTGCTAGGCTAGGCTAGGCGCATGCGTGGGCTTGGTCCATTCCTTTGATCCACTAAAGCCTTTGAAGGCCTATCAAGGGAATAAGCTTATAAACCCACAAATGTTTTCTTCCTCCCACCAATGTGGGATACAAAGGAAATTGCCAACTTGCAATTCCTTTATATATATATATATATATATATATATATATATATATACTAGGTTATAACCCGTGGACACCACGGATTAGAAAATTAAAAATAATTTTATTTAAAGTGATACTTAATAATTGGGTGATGATAATAAAAATTTTAATAAGTAATAAATGTAGAAGTTTTATCAGTAATTTCATTATGATATAATGATTCATCAAAATTACGAAAGCATAGTGGTTTGAATATCCGATAGGCAATTTGTGTTTGTAGATATATTAGAAAAATATGATTTTTGTAGAATTAAATTTAAATAAGATATAAACAAAAATTGATATAAATAATAAAATTATACAAAGTTTTTATAAATTTTTAAAAACTTCTTTATATACAACATAAGATGTTTTATTTGTTACTCTATCATTTTTATGTAAAATTAACAATTTTGATTTCAAATATAACTTTTTATTTTTTTTTCTTCACTCTTTAGCATTCGTGGCATCCATGTTCTTTTTTGATAAATAATGAAAAATAATAAAGTAAAGTTAACAATAAAAATGATAATTTCAAAATAGGATTAGAGACGATTGGAAGCTCCTATGTTTCATATAAAATATTTTTGATAGTTACAAAATCAATATTGACATATACCAAATATTAATCCCCTATTCTAAAAGACAGTACATTGTATGCCATGTGGCATCTCCTTAGCCACTTCTAGATTTTTTTCCCGCCTATATTACGAAACTGAAATTCCTATCCTGCCCTTATGATACTATATTATCGCCTGGCCAGCTGTCCCATTAATTCCGTTTCTTTCTCTTTTGAAATTCAAATTGTTCGGAAATAACTATTTCAAGGGATTAGCAACTATATTGCAATAAACCAGGAAAAAAAATATCATTTTCAAATCCACAATTAAATCGCACATCTAATGTATTACAATTTCGTCTACAAAAAATCTAGGGTTCTTCACTTTTTTGTAAGCAAGTTGAAGGAGCAATTTCAATCTTATTTCATTTTTCCCGAGGCACATCCAAAGCAAAGAGTGATTTGGGGTTTTTCCAAATTTTGTTGTTTTTGAATTCAAAATCATAACTTGATTTTTAAAATCATAGATTCATCTACGTTCAATATTTATTCTACAACGAGGCCCTGGTAAGTTTTCTGCATTGAAAAAAGATATATGAATGATTTCTCGATAGTTTCGCTCTCTCTCTCTCTCTCTCTCTCTCTCTCTCTCACACACACACACACACACACACACTCTCTCTCTCTCTCTAATAAACCAGAATCAAGACTGATTTGAGTTTTCTAACATGAACATGTTTGTTCTGATTTTGAGTTTTTCTGTCTCTAGGTTTTAGTTTTGAATAGATCCTACAAATTTGAACGATTTTATCGATTTTTTTTTGCAATGATCTGATTTTGATTTAATCACTTGTAGATTTGTTTTATTTATAGATTTATTTTCATTATATTTTACTAAACCCTTGTAACTTCTTGGATAATTTGGTATTTTTTTGACAATGTATAAAACCGATGCCGGATTGATTACAATTGGAATTGGAATGTGTGTGGATGCAGTAAAGCACTTACATTACTCTTTGGTAGTTTTGGGCGTATATCAACCGTACCTTGGAGGAATATGAGAAATTCGATTCACACTAGGGCTAAATCAATTTTCTACATCCATTCTTTGAAGGTTCTTTGAAGGTAGGATTATCTGAATGTTTTTTTGATCTTCTAATTCTTGCAAACTACTATTTTTTGTCGATGTAATGTAGTTTTGGTTAACAATTAACATTATACTGCAGGCGTCATCTTTAATGGTGATAATGGAAATGGTGCAACTCAAGCTTATTGCAAAAACAAGGTAATATTGATTATTAAAGACCCAGTGATTGATATTTTAATATTTCTTAATTAACAATTTATTTGTTTAGAGTTATAGTTATTTATTTGTTATTTATTCACTGCCATTGGTTCTCTTGCTTTGGCATATAATTTTCCCTAAAAAGTACCTAAATAATGAAAATTTTTATATATGCATAATATACAACTTCAGCATGCTAAGTTGTTTTTTCCAATGATGTTTTTGTTTAACTTATGTAATAAACGATTTGCTTGCAGCTTGAAAAGTTGAACTCCAAAGGCTTTGAAATAATGTTAATTGCTTTAGAAGGTGTTGGAGCCGGCCGCCAAAGGCTAAAATACATAAAAATGATCAACAACAATCATTTGTCTTTCTTTCATAAATGTTGACTCTAGGGGTATTTTTGCTAACAATTTGTAGTTTTGTTGACATCCAAAAACCACAAGTTGGAATTTATGGAAAGGCTTGTGCAGATGTTGGTCAAAATGGTGTAATTGCCTTGTATGACACTTTATTCAGCGAGTTAAAACTGTTATACCTTAAATACATGTTTATTTTGGTCATTTCTAACACAATGCTCTTTTCTAAATCTCACACTGTTTTCTTTTTCATTTTAGAGAACATAAAAATTATTAATTTGTATCATAATGAAAATTTCAAAGATCATAAGCTATCTTCCTCAAACTGCTGGTATATGGAGTTTTCACCGGAAAATACAATTCAGGGATCCCCGACGACAGTTACTACAAGGTAACGTTAATTATAACCTACATTTTGTGCTTCGATTTATTACTCAATCAATTGGTGATGTTGTTCAATGGAGAACCTTTTTTCTATCATGTTCATGTAACAGCTGTATTGATTTTGACTAAAATTGCCCCAAAAAAAAGTTTTAGCCCCGAAAACCATGTAATCTGAATTGAAATTGTTTAAGTTCTGTCAATTTATATAATTTCACTCATTTATTTTCTATTGATAACCACTTTTTGGTTGGGTTTTTAATGTGTTATTGTTTGCTTTTATCCCATCAGAATTCACTAATTTATTTTTTATTACAAGGGCTTGAAGAAAGACATCATATTAAGATTGATATCTCAAGTTTTACTTTTGCCAGGTACTTCAGGTTTTTTGAGTTAGGACAGACTATATGTTCAAAAGTTATAAAAACTTTTTACTGTTTTGGATTATTTATGTAATATATGTGCTAAATAACATTGAAACTTTAAAAAACTTGTTAATTATAGATTTGCAAACATTTATTAATCTTTATAGATCTTTTGCACAATGAATAGCACCTCATCGCAGAAGTACAAAATTGTGTTTACATAGAAAGATGATAGTTTCCAAGGAGAATACCAGCATGTCACACAATTACGTAGACATTAAAAAAAATAAAGCTAAATAAGATTAATGGACCATAAGTTAAGTAGGCACTTTAGATTTGCTCCATAATTACATAGGTTAGTCAATTTACAAAAATTCCAATGATTAATTACTTCAAAAATAAGACCAAGAAAACTATGGTTTTTTTTTGTTCTTTGAACAACTTTATGTTTGCTATCTGTATGTGTAATTGGCAATTTAGGAAAGTGGGTCCTAGGACCCACCTAATTTTTTTAATTTATCTAAAATTTCTATAAAAAAAATTTAGAGACCTACCTTAAAAAATTTAGAACCTATCTTACCTATAAATATCTTTGAATTTGTATGTAAAAATATATATAGAAAAATTAGTGAACCGTGTGGTTTTCTATTCTAAACTCGCTAGTGGTAATTGCTAGTATTTTTAATTATATAACAACATTTTGTGTTAATGCTTATATTGTAGTTATGATTATTCAGGATATGGAGCCTCCATTGGCAAGGTAAGCCAAGATTCAAGATGCATTTCGTTTTGGTTTTTCTTCCTATATGTTATTGTTAAGGGTATTTTACACATTTGGATACAAGCCGAGTGCTTTGATTATTTTATTGGCATTAGTTTATATGCAGAAAGAAAGAGTGAACTCAATTTGCTACCAATACATACTATGACATAAAGGTTGTTTACATTTGTTTTAAAATGTTATGGAATCAAGCAAGAAGACATGATCTTATATGCACAACCGGTTTGCAGTAGGCCCATGTTACACCTGTCTTCTCAACTACAAAAATTGAGGAGTGTTGTTATACATAGGGTTATATTCCAGGAATAAGTGTTCTCTATCCTGTTCAAATAACATTCTGGTTCGATTTTTTAAGGTAATTCCCAATTTTCACTTCAACTATTTGTCCCCCAATTCATTCATGCTTCAATTTGTTCATCGTGTTTTCTTTTGTTTTTGATACAGAGTATTGACAAAGTACAGAAACTCAACTGCCTGGTTCTAATCGTCAATGTAAGTCTCTTTTTACCCATTAACTGATGTCTGGATATAAACGTGATAAATGTTAGAAATAGCAACTTACTTTCATTTATTTACGTATTATAGCATCATATTTATGTTTTTCTATATGAGGAAGTTGTATTTTCATTTTTTTTCACTTGAAATCATTGTAATTTGAGAAGGTGCAAGATTAATAAAAAGGGTAGAATTGTTCTTTTTCTATTTAAAAGAAATCATGGAAGTTTTATTCATAAGATAGCTTGGTAATTTGCAAACTTCAATGGCAAGATTAATATGAAATAAAATTAAATTGTGAATATAGTTTAGATTAATATTAATATTATAATTTTATTTTTATATTTATAATCAAAATAAAAGAATTATTACATAAAACAAAGTCCGGTTTGTAATCAAAGTCAAACAAAAGATGGTATCATTGTAATTTAAGAGGGTGCAAGATTAATATAAAAGGACAAAATTTTCTTTTTCTATTTAAAAGAAATAATGGCAAAAGTACATTGCCATAAATGTTACTTTGATTAAAAAAATGAAAAACTTATACTTTATATTAAAATTGTATTGAATGTAATCACCAATTACAACAATTATGATAAAAAAAATGCAATAAAACTGATATTATTTTTGAACATGAACAAAGAGGACAATTGTGCCCTTTTGTTTATAATTTATGAAAAAACAAAAACAAATGATTGGAAATACAAACAGATACCATACTACATAGATAAACTTTATGTCTAATGAACGAAAAATATGATGCCATAACAAAAAAATCCAATTCATAAATTCCGAATATTTTATGAATATAGCACAAACAAACCATAAATTAAAAAAACAATCATTAGTAGCAAATATTTGAACCTTCTAGCACACAATGTGAAAATACAAGCATGCAAAATAAAAATTTGTAATTGTTCTTTAAAAGTAAAAATTAAATACCTTTCCAACTTCACATCCAAATCAAAACGCAGCCATTTTTTTTCAATTTTACTTTCAAAATACCTTTATGGAGTAAATTTGTTTTCATAATAGAAGTACAATGTCTAGATGCCTATTTGATTTATAAATCAATAAATAATAACAATATTTTATTATGATTTTTTTTTGCATTTTTTATCATAACTGTTGTAATGTTGATTACATTAAATACAATTTTAACAGAAAGTTAAAGTTTTGCATTAAACATTATGTTAAAAGAGTTTCTAAAAAAATTATTACAACAGAAAAGTATGATTTATGAAATCACCGTTACACCAATTATGATAAAAAATGCAAAATAAATAAATAAATAAATAAAACTGGCAACATATAACTATTTTTTTTATGTTTGAACACCCTATATGAAATTTTATGCTAAACATTATTCTATTATATATTCATGTTATTCTAATGCAAGAAACAACAATGAACTTGTGTCGATTTCTTTATTATAGAAATTATCTGTTTATATTTTATATGAAAAAATTAATAATTCCACTTATTGTAAACAAAATACTAACATATGTTGAAAGGATAGTACGTTGATATTTCCTTCAATTTAAAATACCAGAAATATGTTGAAATCTGATTTCTACATATTTTAGAATAAACAGTTCTATGCTATTTTTTAAGAAATACATATGAAAATGATCTCTAAATTTTATGTTCTTCCATGGTATTTATATAATTATGAATATGGAAGATGTCTATAAAAATTTAATTCATTTTCGAAATATTAGTTTGAATTTGACATTAATACATGAAATAGAAGTACACAAAAGAAATAGAATGAAAAAGAAACAAACATAAATAACAGAAACAAAAACAAAACATAGATAATCAACAAATAAAGTATGAATTAGTTTGCATTTGTCAAAACTGTTATATGTTTATCACCACACACTTTTGGAACATGACAAAAACAAAAAACGCATATAATCAACAAATAAAACATGAATTTTAAGATGATTGTACACTAACCTGATGACTTTGTATTATGTGAATGAAAGGTTGTAGAATCAGGAGGTGCTCTATAAGAAGTATAAAGGAGAACGATTTACCAGGGTTGAAAAGAAGAACCAAAATTTGAAAGATATAAAGGCCAGAAAGCTATTTAGATATTCGATTTGTATAAATGATAATATAGCAAACATTATTTAATTTCTATTATAATTCCTATTATTATGGAGATATAATGGGTCAAAGATATAGAAATTCAAAAAGATTGCTAGATTATGGTAACTGAGTTGCTAATCAGTAGGAGTTGATAATTCTATTGTTTATTATGATTATGATTTAAATTAAATTGATTTGATTGTGATTGAATTTTGATTTCCGTTAACAGTGCATTGGGAGGGAAAAGTTCTGTGAGGAGATGTGTGCAACTGACACGTGGATTGAAGGAGCTTATAGGAGGGACACGTGGGGCCTTACAGAGGTTTTTATTAGGTATATATATATATATATATATATATATATATATATATATATATATATATATATATATATACATAAAGTCCCAACACAAAATTGTACCAATATCTGATTTCTTCCGGTGGAGAATCTTGTAAATAGATAATTCTAGGATAAATCACAAAAAAATCAGCATATCTAAAAACTGTATCACATAGATTAAATAATTCGCTTATTTTTGAGCTTTGTATTTCAATAAATGAATATTTAAATACGGAATAATTAGATAATGAAAAGTTTTCATGTTGTATTTGCTTTAACTTTTTCTTATCAATTAAAATTTCATGTTTATATTTTACCGTTTGATCAATTTGTTCATTTATTATAGAATTATCTATACTTGAAGAACCTGTTAAAACTATTTCTGATTTATTCATCCTCAGATGAGTTATACTCTGTTTCAGTTAATATGAAAATACTTTCGTTAGAATCTATATTTTCAAAGTCGTTTATTTGGACAAAGTCTTCATTGTTTATCATGTTTTCTATATCTTCATCTATTTCAAATTTCTTTTTATTTTTATCAAACTTTTTTGAGCATTTATCAATATAATGTCCTATTTCTTTACAATAGTAACAACGATATTCTATTGGTTTTGGTCATCTTTTATATTTAGGTTTATCTGTTTTCTTATAACCTTTTATTTTATAATACTTTGTTTTTTCTTCTTTTAAAATATTTCTTTTTATATAGTCTTTTCTTTTTAAACATTCTTTTTATCCTTCCATAGTAATATGAACTATCACATCCTATCATAAGTGATATATTTGGCTTGTTACACAAATTCTTTTTCTTAATCATGTAGTTACTTTAGCTAGAATTACAGTACCACACCATTCACTTTATTTATCTCTAAGGTGAGATATTCTTTTTCCTAAAGTGTCAGCAATTTATGGATTTATATGTTTCAATTATTTTTTGTCCCCAAGGGTCAGGTATTTTAGCTAAACATAACGGTAGGAAATTATTTATATCTAATATTTGGTTATATATATATATACGATAATAGTAATCTTGAAATACACAAATATATTTGTCAATTTCACACATGTCACATAAGTGTAATCAGTATAAATTTGTTGTATATTTTTGGATTGTTGGATCTTTAAAAACATTTCCTTCACCACAAAATTCTAATCTAAATACTTTTGTAGTTCTTGTTATCCTTTGTGCTATGTCATCATCCATAAAAATAAGATTTCTAGTTTCAAGATTCACATTTTGCCAAAATCTTAAGGCGCTATTTTGAAAAGTTTTTTCGAAGAATAATTTTTAAATTTCAAAGTCCATTTTATTTACTGCAATACACATTCTAAGAGCAGTCTCCCATTTATCAATTACTTCTTGTGTTTTACTTATACAGCCTATATCTAAATATATACCAAAAGTGTTAATTGGTTCATGTTTCATTTTTTATAAGGTGTATAATTTTCATCAATTTTTATTACTGATGCTACTGTAACATTGGTTTTGATAAGTTTATCTAATTCATTTCTTTGAGGTATTTGATTACTAGAACTAGGAATTTCATTAATATTAGGATTAAAATCTTATTGTTTTATTTCTGGTTTTAAGTTTATAAAAACATTATTAATATTTATTTTTCCTATTTTTGTTATTAAGTTATATATATATATATATATATATATATATATATATATATATATATATATATATATATATATTTGTTGATATATAATCTTATGTTTCTGAATCAGAACTCATTTTCTAACTTCATTTAATTTTTTCAAATATTTATTTATCAGGTCTTTATTAATATCTTTAGGACTTTTATTGATTTGGTCCACCTCTTGTAGTAATACCTCAAGTTTACTAAGTTTTCTAATATTTTCTCGTCATAATAAATAATAGTTCTTTGTACGTCTGTAAAATCTTTTTTCAATTTTTAAAGGGTTATCATTTTATTGAAGCTTTGTGTAATTATTGTTATTTATTAAGGCTAATTATATATCCAATCACTATCATCGACAATATTGTCATTATTAGTCCATTCATATCTATCAAAAGTAAAATCTTCATCTGACATATAATTATAAAATTCATTTTCAGAAGTAGAATCTGGATTATCATTATTAGGAATAAAAAATTTCTGCTGAAAACATTGTATTAAATTTGAACTTAAATTTAAGTGAGAGATTTCTCCCTCCAAGAAAATGTTTATGGCTTTGATACCAATCGTGGGGGTGGCTGAACCGGATGCTCGATTCAAAACAAAAATTATAATTGGTCAATTATTTGGTGGATTTAAAAGTAAATCTAAATTGTCAATTTGAAAATCATTTTCTATCATTACAAATACTAAATTTAACTTAATTAACGTATATAAGATTAATTTCATTCTTTAATTTAAATACTAATTTTTTTTTAATAATCAATTTTGATGTACTCAATAGAAAAGTATTTTTTTTAACAAGTTTCCTTATATTTACCAAGAACTAAATAATAGAACAATAATACTTTCACATTATAAAAAGAAAAGGATCCGGCATGCTTCTGTACCTATTTTCTGCTTTGACCGGAACATTGTTGGGTTAGACTACGGGACTTTTACCGATCATTCCAGCTCCAACCTGTTTTGGACATGCAACTTCATTGTAGCTCATTCAACAATACTCAACACAACATAATTTCGTTTCCTATATTATGTGTATGGATAATAGGTAGGGTTTTTATGGGATTTTCTTTTATAATGGACAATACAAGTAATATTATATGACTCTAGGCAAATATAAGGAAAAGAGGATTTTTTCCAAACATTATTTTTATAAAAAAAAGTGGGTTTACAAGATAACATGATAGAAAAAAAAGGATTACAAGCGATGCCCTTTTCTATATCATGGGGCCTTTATTTATAGTACTAGGTACATGCATCAAGGACTCATCTCTTTTTTCAGTTCTTTAAACATCTATCATCTTCATGTCAGAGGTTTTTCATGCATGTATGACACACACATGCAAGTTGTATCCATTTCTTCAACAAGGATTACAAATGATGCCCTTTTCTTTAACATGGGGCCTTTATTTATAGTACTAGGTACATACATCAAATAATCATCTCTTTCTTCGGTTCTTTAAACATCTATCATCTTCATGTCAGAGTTTTTTCATGCTTTTATGACACACACACACGCAAGTTACATCCGTTTTTTTTTTGACATTTAGCCAAGTACATCCTATGTGTAAGTTTTATCCTTAAAGCTTGTGCGTAGTATTTGTCTTCTTAAGTCAACATGACTTATCCATTAGTGCCTTTATTTTTTCGTCTCTATATGGACCCACAATCAATCTATGTCATCGAAATTCATTGAAGAGTTTGATGACGATGCTTTTTCTTAATATTTTGATGAAGTAAATGCCGGAAAAATATCTTTAGTATGTTGTTTGTACTGACAAATTATATCTTGTGCTTGTGGACTTAATTTTATGTTATCTCTATCAAGTAAATTTATTTTTGCTTGTAAATATTGAATTACCGATCCAGGGGATTCCCTAGCAAATGATATCATGACCGGCGAATATACATTTCCACTATACGTACAAAATCCTTTTGTTTTATTTTCCTAGCTATTCCATCCCACATCGCTAAACACATATAAACTCAATCATTTTTGTCTATTATATAATCCTGCTATGCTCATGATTCATTTGATATCTACTTTAAGTCACACATCGATTCAAGTATCAAAATATACTTCAACTTCATGTTTATATAACAAGACTTGAGGTTAGCTAAAGATTCGATTAAGGTTTGAGTTTAAAACCGAAATTGAATTGGGGAAACCCAAGTACTCCGGAAAAAAAATTCAGTTACCCCAAAAAAAATTGCGATACCCCTTTACTTTGATCCTGGCTCTGCCACTGTTCATGTAAGAGGGTTTTCATGCATGTATGACACACGTGCAAGTTGTATTAATTTCTTTAACATTTAGCCACATGCATCCTATGTGTAAGTTTTATCCTTATAGCTTGTGTATAGTATTTAGATCTTAAGTCAACATGACTTATCCATTAGTGCCTGTATTTTTTGTCTCTACACGGACAATCTATGTCATCAAAATTCATTGAATAGTTTGATGACGACGCTTTTTCTTGATCTTTTGATGAAGTACATGTCGGACAAATATCTTTAGTATTTTGTGTGTATTGACAAATTATGTCTTGTGCTTATGGACTTGTTTTATCATACCTCTATCAAGTAAATTTATTTTTGCATGTAAATATTGAATTGCTGATCTAGGGGACACCCAAGCAAACGATATCATGATTGGCGAATATATATTTGCACCATATGTACGAAATCCTTTTTTAAAATTAGTTTCCATAGCTTGGAGAATAATTCCAATTCCTATAGCTCCCCGATAACGAATATCTAAATTGTCAATTTGAAAATCATTTTCTAGCAATGCAAATACAAAATTTAAATTAGTTAACGTATATAAGATTAATCTCAATCTTTAATTTAAATAGTAAATTTTTTAATAATCTATTTTTATGTATTCAATAGAAAAGTAATTTTTTAACAAGTTTCCATATATTCACTAAGAACTAAATAGTAGACCAATAATACTTTCACATTATAAAAAAAGGATCCAACATGCTTTTGTACCTATTTTTCGCTATGACCGGAATATTGTTGGGTTATACTACGAGACTTTTACTGAGCATTCCAACTCCAACCTATTATGGATATGTAACTTCATTGTAGCTCCTTCAGCAATACTCAACACACCATAATTTAGTTTCCTACGTTATGTGTATGGATAATATGTATGGGTTTTTGTGGGATTTTTCCTTTATAATGCAAAATACATGTACTATTATATGGCTCTAGAAAAATATAAGGAAAAGAGTTACTTTTCCAAACATTATTTTTATTAAAAAAGTCGGTTTACAATATAACATGATAGAAAAACAAGGATTACAAACGATGCCCTTTTCTTTAACATGGGGCCTTTATTTATAGTACCAGGTACATACATTAAAGACTCATCTCTTTCTTCAGCTCTTTAAACATCTATCATCTTCATTACAAATGTTTTTCATGCATGTATGACACACATATGCAAGTTGTATCAATTTCTTTAACATTTAGCCACGTACATCCTATGTGTAAGTTTTATCCTTATAGCTTGTGTATAATATTTGTCTTCTTTAGTCAACATGACTTATCCAGTTGTGTAAGTTTTATCCTTATAGCTTGTGTATAATATTTGTCTTCTTTAGTCAACATGACTTATCTAGTTGTGCCTGCATTTTTTGTCTCTACATGGACCTACAATCAATCTATGTCATCGAAATTCATGGAAGAGTTTGATGACGAGGCTTTTTCTTGATCTTTTGATGAAGTACATGTCGTGCAAATATCTTTAGTATATTGTCTAATTTGACAAATTATGTCTTGTGTTTACGGACTTAATTTTATCTTAACTCTATCAAGTAAATTAATTTTTGCTTGTAAATATTGAATTGCTAATCTAGGGGATTCCCTAGCAAATGATATCATGACCGGCGAATATATATTTCCACCATATGTACGAAAGCCTTTTTTTTAAAAAATTGGTTTCCATAGCTTGGAGAATAACTCTGATGCTTATAGGTCTCCGATAACGAATATCTAAATTCTCAATTTGAAAATCAGTTTCTAGCATTAAAAATATTAAATTTAAATTTGTTAATGGATATAAGATTAATCTCATTCCTTAATTTAAATAGTAAATTTTTTTAATAATCTATTTTTATGTATTCAATAGAAAAGTAATTTTTTAACAAGTTTCCTTATATTTACCAAGAACTATATAATAGAACAATAATACGTTCACTTTTTTAAAAGAAAAGGATCTAACATGCTTCTATACCTATTTTCCGCATTGACCAGAATATTGTCGGGTTCGGGTTATAGTACGAGACTTTTACGAAGCATTCCAGCTCCAACCTATTCTGGACAAGTAACTTCATTGTAGCTCCTTCAACAATACTCAACACAACATAATTTGCGTTTCATACGTTGTGTGTATAATAGGTATGGGATTTTGTGGGATTTTTCTTTTACAATGCAAAATACATGTAGTATTATATGGCTCTAGGAAAATATAAGGAAAAGAGGAATTTTTCCAAACATTATTTTTTTTAAAAAGTTGGTTTACAAGATAACATGATAGAAAAACAAGGATTACAAGCGATGCTCTTTTCTTTAACATGGGGCATTTATTTATAGTACTAGGTACATACATCAGAGACTCATCTCTTTCTTCAATTCTTTCAACATCTATCATCTTCATGTCAGAGGTTTTCCATGCATGTATGACACACACATGCAAGTTGTATCCATTTCTTTAACATTTAGCAACGTACATCCTAGTGTAAGTTTTATCCTTATAACTTGTGTATAGTATTTTTCTTCTTAAGTCAACATGACTTATCTATTAGTGCCTGTATTTTTTGTCTCTACATGGACCCACAATCAGTCTATGTCATCGAAATTCATAGAAGAGTTTGATGACGAGGCTTTTTCTTGATCTTTGGATGAAGTAATTGTCGGACAAATATCTTTAGTATGTTGTTTGTATTGACAAATTATGTTTTGTGCTTGTGGACTTAATTTTATCTTACCTCTATCAAGTAAATTTATTTTTGCTTGTAAATATTTAATTGCTGATCTAGGGGATTCCCTAGCAAATGATACCATGACTTGTGAATATATATTTCCACCATACGTACAAAATCCTTTTTTAAAATTGGTTTCCATAGCTTGGAGAATAAATATGATGCATATAGCTCTCCGATAACGAATATCTAAATTGTCAATTTGAAAATCATTTTCTAGCATTATAAATACTAAATTTAAATTAGTTAACGGATATAAGATTAATCGCATTCTTTAATTTAAATAGTAAATTTTTTTAATAATCTATTTTTATGTATTCAATAGAAAAGTAATTTTGTAACAAGATTCCATATATTCACTAAGAACTAAATAATAAAACAATAGTACTTTCACATTATAAAAAGAAAAGGATCTAACATGCTTTTGTACCTATTTTCCTCTTTGACTGAAATATTGTTGGGTTATACTACGAGACTTTTACCGAACATTCCAGCTCCAACATGTTCCGGACATGTAACTTCATTGTAGCTCCTTCATCAATACTCAACACAACATAATTTCATTTCCTACGTTACGTGTATGGATAATAGGTATGGGTTTTTGTGAGATTTTTCTTTTATAATGCAAAATACATGCAGTATTATATAGCTCTAGGCAAATCTAAGCAAAGAGGAATTTTTGCAAACATTATTTTTATTAAAAATTAGGTTTACAATATAACATGATAGAATAACAAGGATTACAAACGATGCTCTTTTCTTTAATATTAGGCCTTTATTTAAAGTACTTGTTACATACATCAAAGACTTGTATCTTTCTTCAGTTCTTTAAACATCTATCATCTTCAATGTCATCTTCAATGTCAGAGATTTTTCATGCATGTATGACACACACATGCAAGTTGTATCCATTTGCTTAACATTTAGCCACGTACATCATATGTGTAATTTTTATCCTTATAGCTTGTGTATAGTATTTATCTTCTTAAGTCAACATGACTTATCCATTAGTGCTTGTATATTTTGTCTCTACATGGACCGACAATCAATCTGTGCCATCGAAATTCATTGAAGAGTTTAAATGACGAGGCTTTTTCTTGATCTTTTTATGAAGTACATGTCGGACAAATATCTTTATTATGTTGTCTGTTGTGACAAATTATGTCTTGTGCTTGTGGACTTGATTTTATCTTACCTCTATCAACTATATTTATTTATGCTTGTAAATATTGAATTGCTGATCTAGGGGATTCCCTAGCAAATGATATCATGACTGACGAATATATATTTCCACCATACGTACGAAAGCCTTTTTTTTACAAAAAAAATGGTTTCCATAGCATGGAGAATAACTCTGATGCCTATTGCTCTCCGATATCGAATATCTAAATTATCAATTTGAAAATCATAATCTATCATTACAAATACTAAATTTAAATTAGTTAACGGATATAAGATTAATCTCATTCTTTAATTTAAATAGTAAAATTTTTTAATAATCTATTTTGATGTATTCAATAGAAAAGTAATTTTTTAACAAGTTTCCTAATATTTACCAAGAACTAAATAATAGAACAATAATACTTTCACATTATAAAAAGAAAAGGATCTAACATGCTTCTGTACGTATTTTCTGCTTTGACCAGAATATTGTCGGGTTATACAACGAGACTTTTACCGAGCATTCTGGTTCCAACCTTTTCTGGACAGGTAACTTCATTGTAGCTCCTTCAACAATACTCAACACAACATAATTTCATTTCCTACGCTATGTGTATGGATAATAGGTATGGGTTTTTGTGGGATTTTTCTTTTATAATGCAAAATACATGTAGTCCTATATTAGTCTAGGCAAATATAAGACAAAGAGTAATTTTTCCAAACATTAATTTTATTAAAAAAGTGAGTTTACAAGATAACATGATAGAAAAACAAGGATTACAAATGATGCCCTTTTCTTTAACATAGGTCCTTTATTTATAGTACCAGTTACATACATCAATGATTCATCTCATTCTTTAGTTCTGTAAACATCTATCATCTTTATGTCAGAGGTTTTTCATGCATGTATGACACACACATGGAAGTTGTATCAATTTCTTTAACATTTAGCCACGTACATCATATTTGTAAGTTTTATCCTTATAGCTTGTGTATAGTATTTTTCTTCTTAAGTCAACATGATTTATCTATTCGTGCCTGTATTTTTTGTCTCTACATGGACCCACAATCAATCTATGTCATCGAAATTCATTGAAGAGTTTGATGACGAGGCTTTTTCTTGATCTTGTGATGAAGTACATGCCGGACAAATATCTTTAGTATGTTGTCTATATTGACAGATTATGTCTTGTGCTTGTGGACTTGATTTTATCTTACCTCTATCACGTAAATTAATTTTTGCTTGTAAATATTGAATTGCTGATCTAGGGGATTCCCTAGCAAACAATATCATGACTGGAGAATATATATTTCCACTATACGAACGTAATCCTTTTTTAAAATTGGTTTCCATAGCTTGAAGAATAACTCTGATGCCTATAGATCTCCGATAACGAATATCTGAATTGTCAATTTGAAAATCATTTTCTAGCATTACAAATACTAAATTTAAATTAGTTAACGGATATAAGATTAATCTCATTCTTTAATTTAAATAGTAAAATTTTTTAATAATCTATTTTGATGTATTCAATATAAAATTAATTTCTTAACAAGTTTCATTTTATTTACCTAGAACTAAATAATAGAACAATAATACTTTAACTTTATAAAAAGAAATTGGTCCAACATGCTTCTATAACTATTTTCCACTTTGACCGGAATAGTGTCGGGTTATGGTACGTGACTTTTACCGAGCATTCCAGCTCTAAACTATTTTGGACACGTAACTTCATTGTAGCTCCTTCAGCAATACTCAACACAACATAATTTCGTTTCCTACGTTATGTGTATGGATAATAGCTATGACTTTTAGTGGGATTTTTCTTTTATAATGGAAAATACATGTAGTATTATAATGGCTCTAGGCAAATATAAGGAAAACATGAATTTTTCCAAATATTATTTTAATTAAAAAAGTGGGTTTACAAGATAACATGATAGAAAAATAAGGAATACAAACGATGCTCTTTTCTTTAACATGAGGCATTTATTTATAGTACTAGGTACATATATCAAAGATTCATCTCATTCTTCAATTCTTTCAACATCTATCATCTTCATGCGAGAGGTTTTTCATGCATGTATGACACGCACATGCAAGTTGTATCCATTTCTTTAACATTTAGCCATGTACATCCTATGTGTAAGTTTTATCCTTATAACTTGTGTATAGTATTTTTCTTCTTAAGTCAACATGACTTATCTATTAGTGCCTGTATTTTTTGTCTCTACATGGACCCACAATCAGTCTATGTCATCGAAATTCATTGAAGAGTTTGATGACGAGGCTTTTTCTTGATCTTTTGATGAAGTAATTGTCGGACAAATATCTTTAGTATGTTGTTTGTATTGACAAATTATGTTTTGTGCTTGTTGACTTAATTTTATCTTACCTCTATCAAGTAAATTTATTTTTGCTTGTAAATATTTAATTGCTGATCTAGGGGATTCCCTAGCAAATGATACCATGACCGGCGAATATATATTTCCACCATACGTACGAAATCCTTTTTTAAATTCGGTTTCCATAGCTTGGAAAATAACTCTGATGCCTATAGCTCTGTGATAACAAGTATCTAAATTGTCAATTTGAAAATCATTTTCTAGCATTATTAATACTAAATTTAAATTAGTTAGCGGATATAAGATCAATTTCATTATTTAATTTAAATAGTAAATTTTTTTAATAATCAATTTTTATGTATTCAATAGAAAAGTACCTTTTTAACAAGTTTCATTATATTTACCAAGAACTAAATAGCAGAACAATAATACTTTCACACTATAAAAAGAAAATCCAACATGCTTTTGTACCTATTTTCCGCTTTGTCCGGAATATTGTTGGGTTATACTACGAGACTTTTACCTAGCATTCCAGCTCAAACCTATTTTGGACAGGTAACTTCATTGTAGCTCCTTCACAATACTCAACACTACATAATTTCGTTTCCTACGTTATGTGTATGGATAATAGGTATGTGTTTTTGAGTGATTTTTCTTTTATCAAGGAAGATACATGTAGTATTATATGGCTCTAGGCAAATTTAAGGAAAAGTTGAATTTTTCCAAACATTAATTTTATTAAAAAAAGTGGGTTTACAAGATAACATGATAGAAAAACAAGGATTTCTAACGATGCTCTTTACTTTAACACGGGGCCTTTATTTAAAGTAATAGTTACATACATCAAAGACTTGTCTCTTTCTTCAGTTCTTTAAACATCTATCATCTTCATGTCAGAGGATTTTCATTCATGTATGACACACACACATGCAAGTTGTATCCATTTCTTTTACATTTAGCCATATACATCATATGTGTAAGTTTTATCCTTATAACTTGTGTATATTATTTTTCTTCTTAAGTCAACATGACTTATCTATTAGTGCATGTATTTATTGTCTCTACATGGACCCACAATCAATCTATGTCATCGAAATTCATTGAAGAGTTTGATGACGAGCATTCTTCTTGATCTTTTGATGAAGTACATGTCGGACAAATATCTTTAGTATGTTGTCTGTATTGACAAATTATGTCTTGTTCTTGTGGACTAGATTTTATCTTACCTCTATCCACTATATTTATTTTTGCTTGTAAATATTGAATTGTTGATCTAGGGGATTCCCTAGCAAATGATATCATGACTGGTGAGTATATATTTCCATCATATGTATGAAATCCCTTTTTAAAGTTGGTTTCCATAACTTGGAGAATAACTATGATGTCTGTAGCTCTTCGATAATGAATATCTAAATTGTCAATTTGAAAATCATTTTCTAGCATTACAAATACTAAATTTAAATTAGTTAACAGATATATGATTAATCTCGTTCTTTAATTTAAATAGTAAAGTTTTTTAATAATATATTTTGATGTATTCAATAGAAAAGTACTTTTTTTAACAAGTTTCCTTATATTTACCAAGAACTTAATAATAGAACAATAATACTTTCACATTGTAAAAAAATGATTCAACATGCTTTTGTACCTATTTTCCGCTTTGACCAGAATATTGTCCGATTATATTACGAGACTTTTACCGAGCATTCCAGCTCCAACTTACTTTGGACAGGTAACTTCATTGTAGCTCCTTCAGTATTACTCAACACAACATAATTTCGTTTCCTACGTTATGTATATGGATAATAGGTATGGGTTTTTGTGGGATTTTTATTTTTTAATGGAAAATACGTGTAGTATTATATGGCTCTAGGCAAATATAAGGAAAAGAAGAATTTTTCCAAACATTATTTTTATTAAAAAAAAGTGGGTTTATTAGACAACATGATAGAAAAACAAGGATTACAAATGATGCCCTTTTCTTTAACTTGGGGCCATTATTTATTGTACTAGGTACATACATCAAAGACTCATCTCTTTCTTTAGTTCTTTAAACATCTATCATCTTCATGTCAGAGGTTTTTCATGCATGTATGACACACACATGCAAGTTGTATCCATTCTTTAACATTTAGCCATGTACATCCTATGTGTAAGTTTTATCCTTGTAACTTATTTTTCTTCTTAAGTCAACATGACTTATCCATTTATGCCTGTATTTTTTGTCTCTACATGGACCCACAATCAGTCTATGTCATCGAAAGTCATTGAAGAGTTTAATGGCGAGGCTTTTTCTTGATCTTTTGAAGAAGTACATGTCGGATAAATATCTTAAGTGTGTTGTCTATATTGACAAATTATGTCTTGTGCTTGTGGAATTGATTTTATCTTACCTCTATCAAGTAAATTTATTTTTGCTTGTAAATATTGAATTGCAGATCTAGGGGATTCCCTAGCAAATGATATCATGATGGGCAAATATATATTTCCACCATATGTACGAAATCCTTTTTTAAAATTGGTTTCGATAGTTTGGTGAATAACTCTGATACCTATAACTCTCCGATAACGAATATCTTTTTCTTCAAATTACATAAATTCTTTTTTTTGCCTTACTGTAGTACTAGAAAATGATTCTGCTTTTCCTACCTGCATGACATGATAAGAAGGATATATGTCTTCTTCATAAAAATCTGGTCCTACTGATATGAGTTTAAGGACCATAACTTTTTTTCGCGATATAGTAGGGTTATTTATATAATAATTTTTTACACCCTCTATTATCCATTATGGTAACTTTTTTATCTCTCAGAAATCTGGAGATGTGAGATATATCGAGTTTATGGCACCAAAATCGTACCAATATATGATTTCTTCGGGTGAAGAATCTTGTAAATAATAAATTCTAGTATAAATCCCCAAAAAATCAACATATCTAAAACCTGTATCACAAATATTAAATAATTATATATCATTTTTCAGCTTTGTATTCCAAAAAATAAAATTTGAGTTGTAAAATTATACTGAATTTTTTCTTTCACCAGAAATCTTTTTCCCAGTGAGGTCTCAAAGAAATATGTCAGACTCAAAGAAATATGATCCTCCTTAATTTTTGAATTTGTTGGTATATGTTTATCTTCAAAAATTGATTTCCCTATAGAAGAAGGAGGAGGTGTGTTGTCTTTTTGAAAATCTAAATTTTCGATTATACCCATAATAGTTTTATTGTATGTTTCATAATTGATTGTTCTCTTTTCCATCGGTTATTAGTTCAATTAAAGAGAGTAGTAAAGTAGTAATCTATCCTTATTAGAGGTCATCGATAGAGGTCATCAATACTTCTAAGGATCTTTCTTAGATATTTAATCCATAAAATAAATGATGATTTCTAGGATTAATTCCTAATTTTTATAAGGAATTTGTTTTAAATCCCGAATAATTAGATAATGAAAAGTTTGCATGTTGTATTTGCTTTAACTTTTTCTATCAATTAAAACTTCGTGTCTATATTCTCATGTTTGATCAATTTAGTCATTTATTATAGAATTATCTAAGCTTGAAGAACCTGTTAAAACTATTTCTGATTTATTCATCCTCAGATGAGGTATCTGTTTCAGTTAATTTGAAAATACTTTCGTCAAAATCTATATTTTCAAAGTCGTTTATTTGGACAAAATCTCCATTTTTTATCATGTTTTCTATATCTTAATATATTTTAAATTTCTTTTTATTTTTATCAAACTTTTTTGGGCGTTTATTAACACAATGTCTTATTTCTTTACAATAGTAACAACAACATTCTTTTGGTTTTGGTCCTCTTTTATATGTAGGTTTCTCTGTATTCTTATAACATTTTCTTTTATAATACTTTGTTTTTTCTTCTTTTAAAATATTTTTTTATATAGTCTTTTCTTTTTAAACTTACTTTTTTTCTATAGTAATATGTACGATCACATCCTATTATAAGTGGAATCTTTGGCTTGTCACAACATAGTGAAATTCTTTTTCTTAATTCTTTAGTTATTTTAGCTAGAATTATATTACCACACCATTCACTTAATTTATCTCTAAAGTGAAATATTCTTTTTTCTAAAGTGTTAGCAATTCGTGGATTATATGTTTCAATTAATTCCCCCCCCCCCCCCCCCCCCCCCCCCAAGGGTTAGGCATTTTAGAAAAAAAAAATGGTAGGAAATTATTTATATCTAATACTTGGTTATATATACGATAATAGTAATCTTGAAAGACACAAATATATTTTTCAATTTCATACATATCACATAATTATAATTTGTATAAAGCTGTTGTATATTTTAGACTATTGTAGGATCTTTAAAAACAATTCCTTCACCAAAAAATTCTAATCTAAATGCTTTTTTAGCTCTTGTTATCATTTATGCTATGTCATCATCCATGCAAATAAGATTTCTAGTCTCAAGACTCATATTTTTCCAAAATCGTAAGACGCTATTTAGTAAAGTTTTTTCTAGGAATAATTTTGAAATTTCAAAGTCCATTTTATTTACTGCAATACTTTTTCTAAGAGCAGTCTCCCATTTATCAATTGCTTCTTGTGTATTAATTGTACAATCTATATCTAAATATAAACTTGTTAACATATCCACAAGGAATATGTCAAAGATAACGAAACTATCACCTTAGGACGACCTATTCAATGGTCGCTGCTCGATAAATTCTAGGTCGGAGCCCTTACCTTCAAGACCTCGCACTTATGCTTCAGCGCTCTAGTGCCAAGGTCATGCATAAGTCGAGAAGTTTCGGTCTACAACAAGACAAAATAGTACCAGATGTCTCCCAGAGCGACAAATGTAGCTCTCAGCACGCCGCCCTATGGTAGTTCTACACCAATAGCGAGCAACCGCTAGTAGAGAATGATCTGTCAATATGACGCCCCCACGCCCTGTCAATTCATAATGGATAAAAAGTATTGTCGGGGTTCTGTCCCCACGAAAACAAGTATAAAAATAGCCCTTATCCTCCAAGAGAAGGGATCGTTTCTTCCTTTATCTTAAGTTAAACCCTTATTCTCTCATCTAGACACTGACTAGACCGTCGGAGCTTCGTTCTGGGATCCCTCCCAAACGAAGAATGACATATATTCTTTCTTTGTTGTGATTATTAGGCTTAACCCAATCAAGACATACAGTAACGACGATAAGTCCCGGTGACATATCACAACATCTGGCGTCATCCGGACGTGTACTTAGTGCTACAGAACCTGTAAAACGACACTAGACTTTGGAAATGGCGGATGGAGGACTTGTTCACCGAACGGTGATGAACTTGCCCCATTCAGGCTCATACTACCACCTGACGTCACTAGTTCTTCTACACCAAAGGGGCAAACGTTGACACAGACACCAGCAACGTCCTCACCTAATTCTGTAGCGGAACTCATAGCCAACTTATGGCAACCGCCACCCATCACCACAGCTGACTATACGGACAAGTCTAATGCCAATAAAAAAACGTTCAGTCTCAGCGGAACATTGGCACACACCAATACCAAAACGAGATCTTCACCATCAAGAAGCTATGCAAGAGACTCAAATGTCACCAGACAGACAATGTAACACTCTAAAAATTCAAGCCAATTTAAACTTTTCAAAAACAACCCAGTTTCATTAAGTCATTACAAAAAGGTTTTCAATACAATAATTATCAGAGTCTTCCCAGAACCATATCATAAAACATAAACATGAGGAGCGGTATGATCACGCTTTTGCCTTGCCACGGTCTCCTGAAGTACCTGAAACATTTAAACCACAACTGTAAGCCCAAAAGCTTAGTGAGATACCCCCAAAATACCAACCACATATACCATACACATAACATGCCATATCATGACAGAACACAGAACATCCATGCACTTCGGGTCTACTGTGTGACTGGTCCGCCGCACCGGGATACCAACCATGTGCACATAAACATATAATCATATAATAATTAATCACCAATCAACCGATCTAGCAGATTGCATAACATAACATCATCCTAACCAGGATACCGACCTAACCGGTCACTAGCATATACCATCCTAACTACTAGGATGCAAACATAGCAAAGCAATAACATAACAACGATACCCGGATTACAATCCGATAAAGGCTCGGCCTTGGTGCCTTAGACCCTGTCGATATAGTGAGGATAACTCACCTCGCAACTGCTGATTGAAAAGATAAGATCACGCTGATCGAACCTCCGACACGAACTCCACCACTGATAATACCAAAAGACCGAACTCAATAAATACCAATAATTACCCAAATACCCATGGAAGTCAACTGGTCAACTCTTGGTCAAAGTTAAAGTCAAATTCCTGACTGACTCTACTCGCCGAGTCAGCCCGCTGACTCGTCGAGTCCCCATGTTCTGAAAACTCCCATATCGCGACCCAATTCGCCGAGTCGCCCCAAGACTCGCCGAGCTCAAGGATCTCGGAGTCCTTTCCTGTTCGACATTCCGAGTCATCACTCGACTCACCGATTCGCAACTTAACCAGAGGTGGTTGGCGTTCCATGACCAGACTCGTCAAGTCCAAGAACAAACACGTCGAGTCCAAGGCAATCTTCAACAGACTCGTCGATTTGTTCTTCCAACTTGCCGAGTTCATACCTGTCTTCATGCAACTCGCCGAGTACCTCTAGTTCTTAATCAATACAGTGGCTTTTTAAGCCATGCAGGGGCTCCAATCCATAGATCTACTCTTCTATAACCCACCCATCACGTAAAGTAGCAAACTTTACGTGAATCCAAAGAGATCTAAGCATAAAACACTCTAGGGCTAGGGTTTGGGACAAAGGAACTTCACTAACAACTCTTGGGCATAGACTTTATGACTCCTTGGGTCATTACAAGCCTAGATCTGAGGTAGCAACCTTAGATCTTACACCAAACTCGAGATGGACCTCATTTATGCTCCAAAAACCCCACAATTGATAGATCTAGATGTACAAAAGCTCAAGAATAGATCTATTACCTCCAATGCAAGCTCCCACCGAAGTAGACCTCGGATCTATGTCCCTTCCTTGTTGCAACCCCTTTGCTCTTCAAAATTTCCTTCCTAATCCACTTATCTAAGCTCCAAAATGTGCTCCAATCTCTCACTCACGTCTATTAGGGCTTCTGGAACTCAAGGGAGGGTAAAGAGGCTGGGGAGAGGGTATTATGTTCTTTATATATGGCTCAACCCCCGTGATTAGGGTTTTCTCCATACAGCACCAACTCGCCGAGTCCACCCATGCAAATCGCCGAGTTGGTCACTTAACACGCAATCTGTAACACGACTCGACTCGCCGAGTCTATCCATCGACTCGCCGAGTCGACCTTCTTATTTACACTTTTAGCCCTTCAACTTTACTTATGAATTTCCGGGATGTTATAGACAACAAGTTGGAGGTATTATATCGGCTTATAATCAGCATCAAATTCTCGCAAAAAGATCTGAGACCCCACAACTGGAACCCCAGAGATCCACTTCTACTTATTCAAAAGCAAATCCATTGCGTCTACATAAAAAATGGCAGCAGTACCGACATCCTATACGAGCATTGTTTCTGGCAGCTGCCGACCTACTCGAAAGAACCACCAATAGGCGGGCCACTAATTGGCTTCACAGGACACAGTCTGTAGCCATTGGGTACTATAAATCTCCCCCCTGACGCTAGTTAGCCATGAAGTTAGAGAGAGCGTCACACGAGCTATTGAGTTCTCCGCAATACGCTACCCAGCAGAACAAAACATACTGCTAGGGCGCCCGACACTTTTCGAATTGAAATTCATACCATAGACCATCCATGGTACCGTTAAGTTCACCACACACACCAGTTCAACTACAATTATTGCTAGCACTCCGCATCAACAGGTATGCCGCTAAATCATCACGACTCCAGAATTAGTTCGAACTCCAAAGAAGTCCAAGGAGGATCATCCAACAGAAAAACACACAATACGCTCGAATCACCCCGAACAAGAAATACAGATTGAGGCCGGTCTTTCGGAAGAAACTAAAGTAATGTTAGTTGCAATTCTAGAGTAGTTCTCCAGTGTATTCGCATGGTAGCCCGCGAACATGATCGGAGTAGATCGCGGAGTAATCGAGCACAACCTAAACATTGTGTCGGGAAGTGTCCCGGTAAAGCACAAAAAGAGGGGCAGGCAGGTGATGGGACCAAAGCGATCAATGAAGAAGTCGCAAAGCTAGTAGGCGTAGGGATCCTTCGGGAAGCGATTTTTTCGACATGGATAACAAACCCAGTAATGGTAAAGAAACATGACGGGTCATGGAAAATGTGCATTGATTACTCTGATCTAAACAACACATGCCCGAAAGATCATTACCCCCTCCCGGAGATAGACCAAAAGGGCGAGTCCCTAGAAAGCTTCCAACTCAAATGTTTCCTTGACGCCTATAAAGGCTACTACCAAGTCCAAATGTGCAGGGATGACGAAGAGAAAACAACCTTCCACATCGATTGCTGCACATTCTACTACCAAAAAAGGTCATTCGGCCTTAAGAACGTTGGCGCAATGTACCAGCGCCTGATGGATAAGGTCTTCACAAATTAGATCGAAAGGAACGTCGAGGTCTACGTCAACGATATGGTCATAAAGAGCCATGATGAAGTGGCGTTGCTTCGCGACATCAAAGAAACCTTTCGCAACCTAGCACAAGCACATATGAAAGTCAACCTAGGAAAGTGCACTTTGGAGTGGAAGAGGGACAATTTTTGGGCTACCATATAACTAGAGAAGGGATCGCGCCGAACCAAGCCAAGATCCAGGAATTCCTCGACTCCAAACTTCCCCACAATATAAAGGGGGTCCAGGAGATCAATGGAAGGTTAACGACGCGTGGTAGATTCATTGCTAGGTCAATTGAAAAGGATGTCCCACTCTTCCACACTCTAAAGGGATGTGTCGACAAAAACCAATTTAAATGGACAGTGGAGAATGATAACGGCCTAGAATGCCTGAAGGAAGCCCTTCATCAACTACCAGTCATGGAAGTCCCGCTGCCAAGAGAGATCCTGCAAGTATACCTTGCAGCATCCGACGAAGCCATATCGTTGGTGCTAATTGTTGAAAGGAATAAAAAAACAGTTGCTGATACATTTCGTAAGCAGGGCGTTGCAGACCCCTGATATCAACTACCCAATCTTAGAGAAATTGGTCCTTGCATTGATCTATACGGCCAGGCATCTCCGACACTACTTCCAAGAGCACAACATTCCTAACTAGTTTCCCGATGAAGCAAGTCCTACTAAGGCCAGAGAGGTCGGGACAACTAGTTAAATGGGCCATCGATTTAGGGGAGCATAACATAGACTATCGACCACACGCCAGCATTAAGGTTCAGGCCTTGGCAGACTTTTTAGCAGAAATCCCCGATACACTCAGAGGCATACCGACAATCATACCGATAGACCCATCGGAACCAAAAGCAAGCAAAGACGTTTGAGAACTACACACCGATGGTGTTGTGAATAAAGAAGGATATCGATCAGGCTTAATCCTTAAGAACCCAAGTGGAGAAGAAATCACATACGCCCTGAGATTCGACTTCCAAGTCTCCAACAAAGAAGTTGGATACGAATCAATTCTATTTGATCTTGTAATGATTAAGTTTTATTTTCAGATAAAGCTAATCCATTTGTAATGCATAAATCTTCAAATATGTTTAAATGTCGTAAATGCGATTGTATATCATTTGATAATACCAAAATATCGTCAACATAAACAAAAAAAATCATGATTTTTAAATATATTATCCATTTTTCTTTGAAATATTTGTGGAGCATTTTTTAATCCAAAAGGCATAACAAGTCATTCATATTGTCCTTGTGGTGTCGAAATGCAATGTATGAAATACTATTTGGATGCATTTTTATTTGCCAAAAATCCACTTTTACAATCAAAATTTGAAAATATCTTTTTATATCTAATCCAACTGATTAGACTTTCTTTATGTGGTAAAAAGTATCCATCAAATACAGTATTGTCATTTAATTATTCATAATTTATCATCATTCAAGCTTTTCCTCTAGCTATTTCAACATGTTTCCTAACCATAAAGGCAGAAGAACTATATGGACTATGACTTTGTTTGATTAATTTAAGATCTAACAATTCTTTTGTTTGTATTTTAAATTCATTTTGATCATGAGGATTATATCTCATTGGTTTGATTATCATCTCTTTATCTTTATCTTTCATTTCTAATTTAGTTGTTGTTTGGTTTTTCTCCCAAAATTGTAACTGATGCGACATGGATCTCCGACAACTCTTCTGGACTTCTGCTACGACGGAGATCTGAGATTCATAGAGAGAGTCGTTAGAATCGCCCTAGGGACGGTGCCCAGGGAGTAGGCTCCGACAATCAAGTTAGATCGGTTGGTACAGATGAGATGGTTCTCCTTAGCTTGAGAGAACCATTTTGGTGTTGGTGGTGTTGTATGGTAGCTAAAGGCAGAGGGTGGCGGCTTAGTCACCCGGTCGGAGTCTAGAGTGGCGGCTGAGCCACCGGGAAAAGGTCCTGGGTGGCGTCTTAGCCACCGGAGGAGGTCCCTCTCAATGGAGGAGGTATTATACACTTTATAGTGGATAAATAGGTCAAGGGGAATTAAGTCAGTCCTTGGTCCAACCCAATTCAGGCCTAACTAGCAAAGACTTGGGCTAGGTCGCCTAGGGGCGTCGGGTGAGGTTAGCGGGCGCGCGCACACTAGGGAAGGATAGCAAGGGAGCGCCAGGCAGAGAGCCAGACAAGGATGGCAATGGAGTGTCTGCTTGTCAGGCGCGGCTGTCAGAAGAGCGCCAAGCAAGGCTAGCAAGGGAGTGTCAGACAGGGATGACAGGAGAGCGCCAGACAAGGCTGGCACGCTAGAGTTGTCTAGGCCATGCTAATGGACCTAATATCATCAAGTCCCCCGAGTCCGATGTGATTGGTATGCGGTCAATGACATTGGACTGGACTCAGTCATATAAATTGTGCGTCGTCAGTAACAAATTTTCAGAATAACATTGTTTTATTATATTTTTAATATGTTTTATGTACACATCTAGTTTTCTTAACTGTAATTGATATTTTAATAATGGAGTTCCTTTTAGGAATATCACTTTTTGTTTGTAGCCTATATCACCACGTTGGGTTGTGCGGGGTTTAAAGTCAATTGGATATCCTTTTGCATAAGCTTGTGTTAAGTGTTTTACAACTATTAGATAATGGCATAGCGTTTTGAATATTATTTGTCTAAGTATGTTATCATATGTAATTTTATGGAATAATTGTAAAAGATTATTGGCTAATAAGATATCGTATTATGGAAATAAAATGGACATTTTATCATGTAAGATCCTATATATATATATATATATATATATATATATATATATATATATATATATATATATATATATATATATATATATATATATATATATATATATATAGCTTTCACAAGCAGCTCCATGGCAATAGTTTTAAGCTCATGGCTTTCAACAAAACCATATTTGATGATATCACTTCACTTAATTATGTATTATCTATACCCAACGTACAAATCCCTTCTTTAAAACATACCAAGTTTAATTAAGCATACAATTTCATTTTATTTTTACCGGACCTAACAGTTACACTATCTTCCTTATGTAAACATTCTGAACAGCTTCATGTTCCTTTCTTTATTTATCCTCATGATCTAATATAATGTAGCAATTATTTAATTAATTTGTCTTCAAAGTACATATAGCTTATAAGAGATAAGCAAACTCTAAGGGGATTGATATCTACCTTTATTCATGATGCATTTGATTTAGGACATTGCTTAGTATTTTACCTTACACAATTGATTCTCGAGTTGTGACATTCGACCAAAAGTAAGTCTCTTCATGTGTAGCATGTTTGGTCGCTTTTCAAAGATCGAATTCCGAGCTTAAATACAATATTATAAGCTTCTCAATTCGTTCAAAGGTATTAATAAAACAAGCTCATTAATACAATATGAGGTTTGTTTTGTTAGTTTTTCAGATTATGGTTGACAAATAAATAGTGTATTTTATGCTAGCAATGAAGATGTATAAGCAATCACTAAGAGGTGGCGTTTGTTACAGCGATTTGAAGGTATCAATTAAGACTATGTTTGGCATATTAGCTAAAAAGATAGTTGATAGGTGAAAAGCTAGCTGCGAACTTATAAGCTAATTGATAAGTTAGCTTAAATATATAAAATGATATGAAAGGACATTTAGGATAATGAGTTTTCTATAATTAATTGAGGGTATATTTAGAAGAAAAAAAATAAATAAATAAATAAATAAATAAAAAATAAAAAATAAAAAATAAAAAAAACTCTTGAAAAACTAATATAAGTAGCATTTTTAATTAGTTTTTTGGTTTGCCAAACATGACAACTTAAAAAAACTCGAAAAATAAACTAGTTTATCAGTTAGCTGTGACATGTGAAACACAACATAAGTAACTACGATGTGGATAAAAACATATAAATGTATTTATCTTATAAAACTAATATTTATGCCAATTGTATGATTACATAAAATGTGCAAACTTATGTTAAAGATGGGTGCATTACATGATTTGGGAATTTTTACTACGATGTGGATGAAAATATAGAGATGTATTTATCTTATAAAACTAATATTTACGCTAATTGTATGATTACATAAAATATGCAAACTTATGTTAAAGATGGGTGCATTACATGTTTTGGGAATTTTTACTACGATGTGGATGAAAACAGAGATGTATTTATCTTATGAAACTAATATTTACGCCAATTATATGATTACATAAAATGTGCAAACTTATGTTAAAGATGGGTGCATTACATGTTTTGGGAATTTTTACTACCATGTGGATGAAAACATAGAGATGTATTTATCTTATCTTATAAAACTAATATTTACGCCAATTGTATGATTACATAAAATGTGCAAACTTATGTTAAAGATGGGTGCATTACATATTTTGGAAAATTTTCGTTTGATAAAGAATAACATAATTTGTGATCAAATAGATTATGAAATGAGGATGCCAATTTGTTATGCATCACAAAGAACTACAGGTAACTTGTACTAAATATATGGGCTCAATCTGATTACGAGAATTGAGTTGTAATCTTGATTTGGTGCAAAATGAAAGAAATGAATTCAACTTGGTTACAATGTCTTATCTATTCATCGAATTCGTTGTTTGATGAATGCTACATCTCATATCACACTTAATGAACGATGATCTTATTATGCATTCTTTTGATGACACCTAATTTGATTTTGTGACTTTTAATGTGTGATACAAAACAGTTAGAATCACCAAGTTATTAAAGTCAACATGTGTATTTTATGTGTAAATTTCATGATTTGACAGTTGAAAGTTACAATTTTGGTTTTTTTGGTATTATAGTTGAAGATAGAGGGTACTTTGGGGATTATAAATAGTGGAAAATTTTACAAATAACTTTAGAGGGCGAATTGATCAAAACAAGTAGAACAAAATGACTAAAACACCATACATATTCCTACAAGTTACAAAAAGAGCACATCCAAATGGAACGTATCAAATAAAGAAAAATAATGGTTCAAAACAATAAATGATGCAAATATAAAATGTAACAACCTCAAAGAACCTATGACTTTTGTCCTTCCTCTGCAGCGGCAGCCTCAAAGGTTTCACCTGCCACAAGTTCTGGGACATCATCATCATCGTCCACTTGTGCTGACGTGGCAGCAGCTGCTTCAGCACCACCTGGCACCTGCTTCTGGAACTGCTCTGCTAACTTTCTCAAGTTATCCAAGTTATCTGGTCCTGTAACAAACAATTAAAAAAATGTCATCTTTTTATCACCAAAAAACAAACACAAAATCTAATTCAAAACATGGTGGTGTTTAGACATACCAAGCTGGTTGAGAATGCCAGGGAGAATATCTTGTAATTCTGAAATAAAACATAATAAAAACAGATATTATCATACACCATTCATATTAAACATAGCAATATCCCCCATTAAGTCGAAAAAACATCTTAATAATATAAGCAAGATATATTAAAGGCAACTTACTCTTTGTTTGAGGAGTACCACTAACAACCCATGTGTTGGCAGCGATAGAGGCTTGAACTGAAGACATATGAACAAAGATTATTGATTTCTTCTGTTAACTTGTAGTTATAATAAAAGGATAAGAGTTAAAATTGGTACCTTTAGGGTTTAAGAACTGAATAACTGTTTCATCCTTAAAAATATTAACTTCCTCAATTGCTGGTATTGCGTTTACACCTATTCTCTTTAAAGTGCTCTGCAGCCTCTTGTCATCTGTGGTGGTTGTTTTATGTACAGCCTTCTTCTTTCTGCAGGTTTAGATCAAATTGAAGATGTAAACAACAACAATTCAATACAGATACATTCTCTTTTGTCTATTTCCTCATTTAAATAAAAACAAAGATAAGCAAACACACATCTCTAAAGCACGACAACATATTAGAGACAGACCTTCTCACGCTTCCCTTCCCACCAGTGCGCACAGCACCTGCCATCTTCTGTAGCTTTTCAACATTCATCTGCCACAAGCAATAGAAAGATAGATGTGGATAAAGTATCAATAATCAAATGTAAATGCAAACTTATAATCTTATAATCAGTAGTAACTTCACAAATGGCGAACTTAAACATCAACATATTAAATGCTAAACATACATCCCTAGCACAGTCGATAATCACACTCCTAAATCAAGCTACCTTTTAATTTCGGCTCATAGCTCTCAATTATTAAAACAGACTATAGAAATCGAATCGTAAAATTACCTAAACTATTGTACAGAAATAGATTTACAGTCGAGATATATTGAATCGATTTATGAAAACAGATGGTAATTGAAGGCGGAAAAACATTTACCTTGGCGTTGATAAGATATAGAGCGATGAACGCAAGCTGAGAGTGACGGAGGAGGTCTGGGATAACAGATAAAACCCTAGCGTCAATCTTGGGGGTTTATATATGCCGCCGGTACAAAAAGTTTCACATTACTACCCTGTACTACAGTAGAATTTCACAAAATTCCCTTGTTTTCTCTTGTGTGATGTAAATAGCAATTTTGATCAATCATCACGTATCTATGACCAAATTACGAAATTCCCGTGTTATTTACTTTGTAATAGGGATGAGCAACGGGGAAAACCCAAATACCGAAAATCGTGAATTTTCTTACCTGAAAACCGGACCGTTTTTGGATGTATCGGGTTCGGGTTCGGTCCGGTCCGGTCTCGGGTACTAAACCGGGTTTCGGGTTTTGGACCGAACTAGACTTTGAAATTTGTACAATGCGGGACTTTACTTAGATCACGTACAAATGAGGTGTCTACAAAAAAAAATACAAACCTTATTAACATTTAGAACAAATAAAAATTACACTATTTAGCCCAAAAAGTACACTTTTTATAAAAAAATGCATGTTTTAACAAAAAAGAAACAACATTGTTAATAAAAAAACTGCATTTTAACAGCTTTTTTGTGTAAAAAACAACAAAAAACAGCATTATTTATAAAAAACTGCATGTTTTTATAAAAAAATTTGCATGTTTGAACAAAAAATAGCATGCTAGATACATTTTTTCTTGTAAAGTGATAGGAACAAACGTTGATCAAGATTTATAAATAATGTTACAATAAAAATATCAAGTTTTATACATAATGTTATATATAACATTAACTAATAATTCAATATCCTTATCTATATATTTTAAGGAGAAAAAAAATTTCGGTCTGGTCCGGGTTAAATCCCGTATTCCAGGTACGGTTCGGTCCAAACCCGAAACCCGATTAATGGTAAAAACAAAACCCGAAAACCGGCCCATTAATATGTATATCCGGTCCGGTCCCGGTTTTTTTCCGGTCCGGTCCGGTCCAACGGGTCATATGCTCATCCCTACTTTGTAACGTAAAAATAATTGTCATGTATAATACGGTTAATTGCAAAAAAAATCGATTATATTACCATAAAAATTCGATTTTGAATTTTTGATACTGATTTTTTTTTTTTTTGCAATTATGTCATTATATTTATAACTTTGTTGCAATATCAACCAAATGACTAGTTCTTTTTATTCTTCCGGTAACCACTTTTCCTGAATTGCAATAATATCACTAAGTTTATCAAAATTTCGATTTTGACTCCGGTTTAAATTTGTAAGAAAGTTACTATATTACTACAAAATTTCGATTTTGGCATCGAGTTTATTTTCTCAATTATGTCATTATATTTATAATTTTTTGCAATGTCAACCAATTGACCGATTCAGGAGATGTTATTGTGGTTTAGAAGTTCTATTTGTACAATAAATAAATGAAGATCGATCTAATGGTTGAAACTCACTACACCCTTTTAGAAGATGTTATTGTTGTTTAGAATTTCGATATGTACAACAAGTAAATGAAGACTCATACAAGGTCGATTTAATGGTTAAAACTCACTAAGCATTTCTTGTATCGACATTGTAGGGGTCTTCGTTTATTTATTGTACAAATCGAGCTTCTAAACCACAATAACATCTCCTAAAAGGGTTAGTACGTCCTTTCTATTAACTTTTAAGTGAGTTTGAACCACCGGATTAACCTTTTAGATGTTATTTGTGAAAAAAAAAAATCTGACGAGAGTAAAACATTAACCATTATAATAAAAAGTTCTACCTAAAAGGGTGAGTACGCCTTTTTCACTGACTTTTAAGTAACTTTGAACCACTGAATCAACCTAAAAAGACATGTGAAATTGGGTTCGATGCAAACCCAATATTTGAAAAGCTTTAGATGAGGAGTTGTTTGGTCTTTTAGCTCACTAGAAACCTCTCAATGGGTTGCCAATTTTTGGAAATTCTAAGCCTTTCCTTTTCTTCTTTTTTTTTTTTTTCCATTTGGTGCTAGAAATTAAGATGCAATCAAGCAAATCTCAAGGTATGCTAAACTTTTTAAAGAACTTTTCATTGACAAAAGAAAACTTCAAGGATATGAAAAGATTTCAATTAGTGAAAATGTTACTGCTATTTTACAAAGAAAACTCCCATCAAAATACAAAGACACCGGAATGTTTACGATTTCTTGCAAGATAGAGTATGTTACTATCAGTAGTGCAATGCTTGATCTTGGTGCTTCTATCAATGTCATGTTGGATTAGTGTCTAAGTCCATAACTATTTTGGTATGTACTTGACCTAATGGTGCATGGTCCTTTTGGGTTGCCTTCACCAAAGCAACTTGATTGGAGAAATGAATAAAGAGAGAGAGGATAATATGATTTATTAATATGTTATAAGAATAATATATTAAAGGAGAAATCATATTTGTTTAATTAATATTGGTCAATAATTAATTAAGAATTAATTTTGTGATCAAGTGTAATTAATTAAACTAGAGGGGCTAAATTGTAATTATGTGATAGTTACAAAATAAGGTAAGAATTATCTTATAAGTATGGTGAACGAATTTAAGGTTGGAAAGCTTTAGAATTCGAGTATGATAAGGATTCAAGGATTATCTTATTGGTTGCTTAATGGATAATCAACTAGATAAGGATAATGACTGAAACCCTATCTCTACACCTATATAAACAACCCCAAGGTCATGAATTCGTGTATCCCTTCCCAAGAGGTCCCAAATACGAATTCTAACCTCCCTCCTCTCTCCTTATACCTTCTCCACTTGCTTATGGTGTTTGTAAGCCATTAGAGGAGTGACACTTGTGACTCTCTGCTTTCCAAGGTCAATTCAAGGAGGAATTGGATTGTTATTGCTATATAACAATCAAGGTATGTTCTTAAACCTATTTACATGTGAATTTTGATTTCCATATGCTAGTATTAGGGTTCAAAGTCTTGGATTCAAAGTATGTACAATAGAGAAACCTAGATCCAAGCTTTAGGGTTTGTATGAGCACATAGGATGTCTTATGCACAAAACCCATTAGTGGTATCAGAGCCATGATTGGTTTCTATTGTATTGATGCTTGATGTAACTGAAAATCGTGTTTTGGCCTCACTGTTCGACATGACTCGGCGAGTCACTCTTGGACTCGGCGAGTTGCCCCTACTCGGCGAGTTCCAGAGGGTGACTCGGCGAGTCGGTGCGTCAGACAGTGCTTATCTCGGGATTTCTTGCTGTTTTTGCATTGGGATAATTACCTTATCATCTTAGATTAATATTAATCCGATTATATGATATATTTGACTATAATTTTAATCTAATTGAAGATATTTATCAATTAATAAGATAATTGTTTCCTTATAAGATAATTGATTAATTATTTTAAGTAAATTGATAAATTGTTTTGCAAGAAATCATCAAATATGGATAATTATGTGATTAAATGTTAATTTAAATTATTTGTTATTTGATCCTTGTTGTTGTGAAAAGTTTCATATTTGGCCCTTTAAGTTTTATAGTTTAAATTTGAACCCCAAAAGTTTTGTTGTTTTGAAATTTAAATAGTTGAAACCCTAATGTTTTGAAAAATGTTTCAAAACTTGACCTCAAGTTTTGGAATTTAAATTTTGATTAAATAGTTTAATTTTGATGCATATTTAAATTCTAAACCCTAATGTGTTGAAATGTTTCAAAACTTGCCCTCAAGTTTTGGAATTTAAAAGTTGATTAAAAGTTTAATTAGGAATGTTAAATTCTAAAACTCTAGTATAGTTTTGAAAAAGTTCAAATCACACCCTTATGGTTTTATTAACTAATTAAGGTGTTTAATTAAAGAGGTTTAATAAATCCATAAAAGTTTAGGTTTACAATTTAAGTAAATTAAAAGTATAATTGTTAAATTGAACCACCTAATATTTTAAAAGTGTAAAATACACCCTATACTATATATAACATTAAAAGTCTAACATTATATATATGTATAACTAAAAGTCAGTCTTACCGTTAGTAGGCCTCATTCACGAAGCTGGTCTATAAGGGGTGTTTAAGGAAATTGCCTATAAAATGGCGATTGAATGGGTATCCACTCTTACCCACCGCACTCTTGACTAGTGGAGGGTCGTTAGCCGAACGGGTAGGATAAGACGAAACCTTCCATTATAAGTATAATAAATTATAAAAGTAACTAAATGTTTTCAAAAAATTCCCAATCTTAGTTACTTAGGCAAAAGTGAATTGATGCAATTCCATGAAATTACACTTTGTGCCCTTGCGAAGACGTTAGTGGAGCGTGTGTGGTTAACCGGCACACTAAATGGGTCTAAGCAAAGGTAGCAAAGGGTGACTCAATGTTTGTCATAGTTCGGTGGAGCGTGTGTGGTTTACCGGCACATCGAATAGGTGACTGTAACATGTGAGGGCACCATGTAGTTTGCATGGTTATTCACACCCGCTTTGTGATCCTTGGCATCCCAGTCACAAATAAGAGGGGCATATCGAGATTTAAACATGCCATTGAAAGTTCAATGTATCTTAAAGGATCTAGGAGTTTTCATAGATTTAAAACTTAAATTTCTTTTTCGTTTTTTTAATGGTGGAAATTAGTGAATCGTCATTCACTTACCTTCAAATATTCTGCAATTTGGGTTACGGCATCCCTCTCCCGAGTTGTAGAATATTGTGTTGGGTCCTAGCCTTGGAATTTCATTTGGGTGATTTACCAAGGACTCAATCAATCAACTAACTTGAATTCGTTTTCTCCCGTTTTGTAGATGTCAAAGTTCGACAACTATGGTATTCCCAAATCCCGTGGAACAAGCATTCCACATGAAGATGATATTCCACGATTCGATCGAGGATCAAGAAATCATGCTTCACTTCCTCCTCCTCCTCCAATTATTCTCCCTAACCCACAAGATTGTAAAATTGAAAGGTTCAATATCACTCAAGCCCTTTTGGCAAGTAAACATAAAGAAGGAAAGTCGGTGTGTGCACACGTCCTAGGGATGAAGTCGCGCATTGATAGACTAAGAATGATGGGATCCGTTGTTAGTAAAGAGATGGCTGTTGATTGGGTTCTTCAGTCACTTCCCAACTCATATAGTGAGTTCGTAAGAGAGTACTATATGACGAACCACAACGTGACCCTTATAGATCTCACCTATATGCTTATTGCTGCCGAATCAACAATGGTTTGGCGCAATAGAAAAGCAAAGTTGATTGGTGAATCTGCCTTCAAGACCTCTATGGATATAGACAATGGCAATGAAAGACATGCAATGATCGAAAAGTTTGATCATAAGACAAAGGCGATGTCTGAAGTAGTTCCATGTGTTATTCCAAAAGAGTCAATTTGCTTTTATTGCCAAGAGAAGGGGCATTGGAGACGAAGTTGCCCTAATTACCTAAGAGATCTAAGAGATGGGAGAGTCAAAGGTATGACTGCGCTTCAGGTAAAAATCCACTATCCAACTCCATTAAGTTCCTATTTATTGATTCTTAATACATGATGTAATAAGATTACATTTAAGTGTTTTGTAGGGTCGGTGAAAAGAAAGGAAGCTTGATAAGAGAGCAAGATGAATCTAATCACAAGGAATGGATCTTGATCGCATGGACTTGAAGATTAGATTTTGAGCTTAGATAGTTATGATAGAGTTGTTAGAAAATTTTCTTTTGAAATACATAGTTTTCAATGGATTTTGCATTGTAAGGACATTTGTTTTCCGCTGCTTTTATAAATAAAATAAATTTTCGTTTGACTTATTTATTTATTTGTTTATTTCCTTGCAATGAAATCGTTATGAAAATTGGTGTTTGCATATTTCTACAACAAATGGATATGATTCTTATTTATGGTGTTTATGGAAAAGTCGAAAATTTACCAAATAGGGAGAGTTTTCTCATCGCCAAAGTTTCAATTGGACAGAAATTTGGAATCATGCAACTTGGTTGCACGATGAATGAGAAATTTCATATTTGGAAATTAGACTAATTCATTGACAAAGTGTCAAGTGAAGGACTAAGAGATCGAGCACACAATGTTGCGTGTTGATCAAGACCACCATAAGAGTAACAATGATATTCGTCATGATTTACTAAAGGTTTAGTAAATATGATTATACTTACAAGATTAAGTGTAATTCTGAATTGATTAAAGGGTTTAGATCAATAGCAGAACGAATAAGAAGAATCAAGTAGGCAGAAAGATAAAAGTTTCTCCATTCTAAGAAGATGGGAGAGTACCTTTTATGCTTTATGATAGGTCTTAATGATTAGGAACCATACCTCAATTGATCCTCTAAGTGAGTTTTAGTACAATGGTATGTCTAAGAAGAGGAATCAAGAATTGAAGAAATGGTTAAATCAATAAGTCAATCATACTTCGTTCCAATAACAAGTCTTAAAGTTAAGATTGTGACATTGAGTGAAAAAAAAAGTTTATAACATTCATCAAATGTGGGAAGTTGTGATGTCTTGAATAAAACAAAGGCCAACTAGTACCAATTTATGAAGTGTTTTGATAAAAACTACACTAACTCTTGAATATTTGTTTGTCAAGAAATGGTTAATGACAAGAGAATCTTATATGTCAAGGAGTCAGTGGGAGTCTTAATGGTCTTGAAAGATTTCAAGAACAAATAAAATAAACCTTATCGATCATCACTAGCACACGAGTTGAGGTTTACAACCTATCGTGTTGACATTATTTTGATTCTGTGCCAATCCAATCGAGTTAATTATGCATGTGAGTTCTATGAGTTCTCATTTTGAACGCATAAAAGGCAAAGCACCTTAATCAATGAAAGGTACATTGATAGGAAAGGGTGAGCTGCTTAACTACTTGGAAGACACGGTGGGCAGTTGTGCTACCATAAAGGCAAGAAATCGAGACCAAGAAAGTTCGATCCATAAGAGTTTGAATTTGTCGTAAACCTTGGTTTTGACAAATTCACATGGATAGGAACACATACACCGCTCAAATCTAAGTGTCATAAGATTTCCTCCTTCATGAAAATGATTGTGAGGAAATGCTTTCACTAAGAAAGATTTAAGAAGATAGTGATTGTAAAATTGCATTCTCAAATTCAATTATGGTTACGGCATCCCTTTCCATAATTTGAATTGTGAGGTTTGGCAATTAGTCTTAATTGTTTAGACACACATATGAACTATCGAAGGCAAATGTGTATAAGTTCAAGAAACCTTGATAAAAGATTATCAAAGCACTAAGTATTAAAAACATGAACTTAAGAAATTCAATAAGTATTGTTTTCTAAAAGTTAAGATGTTTATGAATACATGTCGAAGCTAGTGGGAGCATAAGTGTTATGTTTTATAATAATCATCATGATAGTGGGAGCATAAATGTTATGATAGTATGATTATTAAGGCAAGTATTGCAAAGTTGGCAATATTAATTATAGAAAAACAAGAGTCATACTTTGCAAAGTCGCAATAGTTGAAGAGTTGTTTTGCTATAATTAAGGGAGAGAATATTATGCTTCATTTCAAATCTAAAGGATTAGGTTGAGAAATGTTAATAAAATTTAGTCAAAGGTACAAAGTGTGTTCTTAAAATTTCGATTATGATTACGGCATCCCTCTTCACAATTCGAATTTTGAGAACATAGCAAATAAAACATTATGCGTCGTGTCCCATACGCTTCGGGTATAGGATCGATTGCAAATGCTTTAATGTTTGACCATTGTAAAATTTTCCGAATGTCTAGCACATTTAGAGGGAAAAAGGACTAGAATCGGTTTAGACTAAAATAATTAAACAACTATCAAAGGACAATCCAAGTTCGACGAGGATTGGTCGCTTGTGAGTAGTTGGAAGTATAGTATTGGAAAATATGGAAATGTTTCCATATTGGATGGACTATATCGACATCGTTATGAATAGATAAGATTCTATTAAGAATGAGTTGTCATATGGAACATATGGAAGTGTGTCCATATTGGGAATTGAATATTGAGAAATCTATGATTAGATTAGAAACATCTATGCAAAAGGATGTTCAAAGAATGTACTTTGAGTGAGAGACATCACGTCTATGGAATTGTTTTGTAACAATCTCCAATAGAGGACTTTGTAATATCATTGGCAATAGTCTTTGTGACTTTGGTGCAGTGAATTTACGAAAGGATAAGTTGCATAGAATGTTAGAATCTATCATATTCTATAAGTAACAAGAATTTGATATTCTTTAACTTATGAAAAACGGATTTGGAGTTGTGAAATGAGAAGGATTGGAAATGTGTTCAATGTGATCTATTTCACAAAGTAAGAACCATAGGTAAACATTGTGTGCATGCTAGGAGCATGGGACAAGTGTTGGAATTCAAGTAAGAAGTTGATTACCCGAAACGACAAATAATGAGTAATCGATATGGTGATAAATAAAAGGAGTTTTATTTATACTCAAAGGTTTGAGGCCATATGGGATTAGTATTATTCTTGTGTTTCACATTTGCATGTTTTGACTTCCAGAATAATTGAGTTTATTAAGAATAATCGAATTATTCAAACGGGCCACAGTCGTTCATATGTTGGAAGTAGATATGAATGAAGACTGTCGTGAATTGGTGTGTGGAATGTCTAGAAAAGTATTAGACATAAGCAAATGTTTGCTGCAACGTTCATGAGTGCTTATGAATGTGATTTGAGCATTGGATTAGACCCACGCTCACTTGGATCACTCCATGGATTGTATCACGAGTGATTGGTGAGACGATAACATCTTATATTCTTGAAACCGAGATGTGTGAGTTGTATCTTGCGAATCGGTTGCACATTGATAATATGTAAACGCACCAGTAACTTGGTGTTATAAAACATATTGTTGTGTGTGATTCGGTGCGTGAGTACAAGCGAACATTGTATCAAAGTTTATCCATTCCTTTTATTCAAAGTAGGATAAAAGCGATATCTTTGGGCCCCTCGATGGTTTAGTGATGACAAACGTAAATGCTCGGCCGGACTAGGGCTAATTTGATTTGTTCAATTAGTCAGTCGTCATAAATCGGGAATCGAGATATAGTACAAAGAGAATGATTTGAAATCATTTCTCATATGATATCTAGAATAGAGGAATATATGATCCCTTATCTAAAGGACACGCGTATTTGATATGATCAGAGTTGACAGCGGCTTTGGAAAGCTACGATTGCAGATCGGGATCCGAAGTCATACGCAGAATAGTTGTTAGACTTATCCAAGTGGGAGACTGTTGGATTAGTGTCTAAGTCCATAACTATTTTGGTATGTACTTGACCTAATGGTGCATGGTCCTTTTGGGTTGCCTTCACCAAAGCAACTTGATTGGAGAAATGAATAAAGAGAGAGAGGATAATATGATTTATTAATATGTTATAAGAATAATATATTAAAGGAGAAATCATATTTGTTTAATTAATATTGGTCAATAATTAATTAAGAATTAATTTTGTGATCAAGTGTAATTAATTAAACTAGAGGGGCTAAATTGTAATTATGTGATAGTTACAAAATAAGGTAAGAATTATCTTATAAGTATGGTGAACGAATTTAAGGTTGGAAAGCTTTAGAATTCGAGTATGATAAGGATTCAAGGATTATCTTATTGGTTGCTTAATGGATAATCAACTAGATAAGGATAATGACTGAAACCCTATCTCTACACCTATATAAACAACCCCAAGGTCATGAATTCGTGTATCCCTTCCCAAGAGGTCCCAAATACGAATTCTAACCTCCCTCCTCTCTCCTTATACCTTCTCCACTTGCTTATGGTGTTTGTAAGCCATTAGAGGAGTGACACTTGTGACTCTCTGCTTTCCAAGGTCAATTCAAGGAGGAATTGGATTGTTATTGCTATATAACAATCAAGGTATGTTCTTAAACCTATTTACATGTGAATTTTGATTTCCATATGCTAGTATTAGGGTTCAAAGTCTTGGATTCAAAGTATGTACAATAGAGAAACCTAGATCCAAGCTTTAGGGTTTGTATGAGCACATAGGATGTCTTATGCACAAAACCCATCATGTCATGCCCTATTCGGTGTATGAATCGCTAAATATCTGACCTTCAAATAGAACGGGTATTACTATTCAACTTGCGGACAAATTGAGTGTTATCCCTATGGGTGTCTTAGAAGATGTTTTAGTTCAAGATAATTAACTAATCTTTCCTGTGGATTTTATGTGATTGAGGTAGAGTAACAAGCTTCCTCCAAATCGACACTAATCTTGCTTGGAATACCATTTTTGAAAATGGCTAAAACAAATTGTAACATCCCAATGATGAGGTACTTCTAATTTTTACCTTATATTTGAATAATATTGCATTTTGACACCCACCCCCCCCCCCCCCCGGAAGTTGAAAATATTGCAGGATTGGGCGTACGCATAGGATGTCCAAACCCTAATTTTTAGGGTTTTGACCATATATAAACACCATTATAACTTCATTCTTCATATCCTCAGTAACTTCCTTTTGTGAAAAATGTCTTCAAGCAACCCTAAGTGAGAAGAGACTAATTTTGAGCCCATAGGAGTGTTTTGGAAGTGTGTCTGAAGAAGAAGAAGGTGGTGAAAAGAACTTGGAGCTTGAAAGCACTTTGGATCTGAGATTCTCGTCTTGTTTGCAACCTCTAGGAAGTATAAAGTTTGCATCTTGATCGCTCTATCTTGTAAATCTAGACATTTCACTCCTTTAAGTCATTTTTGTCCCAAAATGATTATTCTTGAGCATAACATGTTCTTGACCCATTAAGTTGTCCTTTCAGACCTTAGGAAGGGTCTTGAGTCATAAAAATGTGGTCTTGATGGTTGGTTTTGCTTCATACATTCTTTAGAAGGTCTTAATGCATTAAGATGTTGATTTAAGCACTTATTGGACATGCAAGGTCATAAAGTTGGAAACTTTATGACTCTTAGCGATATTTTGGCCTTGGGAACTGCAATTGGACGCATTAAGTCGATGTATTAAGCTCTTTAATGTGAAAAAAAGAGAAGTTTTGTGAGTATGCAATTGTGAGTATGCCAAAGTCAAAGTCAAATTCAACGATCCGAGTTGACTCAATTCTTCGAGTTATCCCACAACTCGCCGAGTTTCCATTAAGCACATAATCGCGATATTTCGATCAAACTCGTTGAGTTTCCCTTTAACTTGTCGAGTTCCTCCTTTTTCAACAGAATCGGGACAAACCCAACCCAACTCACCGAGTTCCCTTAAGAACTCATCGAGTTCTTCGATCAGCCAACCCACTTAATGCATTAAGCCACTATTCTTCAAACCGAAGCCTTATATTCAATATCTAGACTGATATTACGTCTAGAAGGGTAATGTTTCCAACTTTACCCATTAAGAACCACCCCAAATACATTAAGCTCAAACCCTAATCCTAAAAGGCTTATGTCTTAATCCAAAAACCACCATATCTTCAAGATAAAGCTCATGAACACAGATCTGGACCTTACAGACTAAAAGATCACGCAAAGTCTTCAACTTTACTCACATGCATGGCCAAATGAAGGTTAAAAGGCCAAATCAAAGGCTTAAAGGATGCATGGAGCTCTTAGGACCATAAAGTTGGCACATTTATGCCATAGCAACTCAAGAGGACTATAGATCTGAAAGGGTTATCTCAATGGGACGACCAACTCCCATCAAACACTTAATCTCGGTTAAACATGCAAAATAATTCAAATAAGGAGATCTAAGCATAAACTAAGCAAGTTTGAGACTTTATTCCATAAATGTATCAAAATTGAAGCAAAGATTCGAGATTTAGCAGCTCCTTCTCGTATCACCAAGCTTCCCTTTCTTCCAATGGCTTCAAACACGCACATAAAAACACTCAAAATAGCTCACAAACATTCAAAAGTGCCTTAGGGTTTCGAGGTTAGGGTTTCGCACAATGGATGTTGGAAATGAGGCCAACTTGTGGGGTTTAAGTTGTTTAAATAGGGTGTAAAACCCCAGAATTAGGATTTCATTTCTTCCAGCCAACTGTCGAGTTAAGACCTCCCAACTTGTCAAGTCGGTTACTTCAAATACGCGGTCCATAACATTTCAACACGATGAGTTCGGGGCTACCATCTTGTCGAGTTGCCCTATAAAATTGAATAAAATAGAAGTTTAAATACATACCAGGAACCAGACGTTATAATTCTCCCCCACTTGTCTCAGACTTCGTCCTCGAAGTTTGCATCCTCGAACAATACCGGGCAATGCTCCCTCAATTCCTCCTCGGGCTCCCAAGTCCATTATGACTCCTTGCAGTGTAGCCACTGCACCTTTCGCAAGCTCCACCACCTTGTTCCTCAAGGTTTTCGTCTTCCGATCTAATATTGTCACCGACCTCTCGACATAATTCAGGCTATCATCGACCTGAATATCCTCCAAGGGTACAACTGCGGAATCATCCACCAAACACTTCTGCAGCTGAGAGACATGGAAAGTGCTATGAATCTGGTTGAGCTCGGCTGGAAGATCCAAATGATACACAACTCGGCCCACCCGAACCAAAACCCTGAAAGGACCGATATACTTGGGGTCCAACTTTCCCCAATTCCTGAACTGGATGACACCTTTCCAGGGTGAGACCTTCAGGAGAATCTACTATGTGCGCTGTCCTGGGGAGCTTCGTGATAAAATCCATTGTGACGTCTTCCCATTTCCATATGGGAATCTCCAATGGTTGCAACTTGTCGTGAGGTCGCTGATGCTCGACCTTGACTTTCCTACAAGTCAAGCAACGTTCCACAAACCACGCTATATCCCGCTTCATGCAGGGGCACCAATAATCAGGGGAAGATACCTATACATCTTCGTCGCCCCGGGATGAATGGAGAATCTCGACTTGTGAGCCTCATCCATCATAACTTGGCGCACACCACCCCTATAAGGAACTCAGACCCTCCGATGTAGGGTCAACAATCCGCGACTATCATAATCAAAGGAAGCCGCCTGACCCACAATCCGCTCACACTTTCGGTGCTCCTCCTTCATAACCTCGACCTGAGCTTCCCAGATCCGTTCCAGCAACGAAGTAAACATTTTCATCCTCAAACATATATCCCTGATCGGAGCCGCGACCGCCCTGCGGCTAAGAGCATCGGCCACTACATTGGCCTTCCTCGGGTGGTACAAGATCTTACAATCATAATCCTTCTCCACATCCAACCAACGACGCTGCCTCATATTCAAATTAGGTTAATCCATCAAATACCTCAGGCTCTTGTGGTCAGTATAAATAGTACAACGAACCTCATAGAGGTAGTGTCGCCAAATCATGAGGGTAAAAACCACTGCCCCTAACTCCAAATCATGCGTCAAATAATCCGCCTTATGAAGCTTCAGCTGCCTCGAAGTGTATGCAATCACACGCCCCCGACGCATCATAACTGCACCCAAACCTGTGATTGAAGCATCACAATAGACCATAAAATCATCGACACCCTCAGGTAGGGTCAGAATCAGAGCCTCGCACAACCGTTGTCTAAGAGTCTCAAAAGTTGCCTACTGCTCAGACCCCCAACAAAATATCACCGACTTATTGGTCAGTCGGGTCAATGGAACAAAAATCTTGGAGAAATCCTGGATAAATCTTCGATAATAACCCACCAAACCAAGAAAGCTTCAAATCTCAGATGGAGACCTCAGAACCTCTCACTACATCACGACCTCGACCTTGGCCAGATCGACCAAAATACTCTGCCGATTAATAAGGTGCCCCAAGAACTGCACCTCGAGTGACCAAAAATCGTATTTGGAGAACTTTGCGAAAAGTATCTCCCTCCTCAAAGTCTCCAGCACCCCCTCAAGTGCTCCTCATGTTGCTCTTGCGTCTTGGAATAAACCAATATATCATCAATAAAGACTACCACATACATATCCAACATCGGTATGTATATGCGGTTCATGAGGTCCATGAACGTGACAGGAGCATTGGTGAGCCCAAATGACATCGCCACGAACTCATAATGGTCGTAGAGAGTCCGAAAAGTTGTCTTCTGCACATCTTCATCCCTGACCCTCATATGATGATAGTCCGATCGCAAATCAATCTTTGAAAACCAAGACGCACCCCGAAGCTAGTCGAAAAGATCATCAATCCTCGGGAGTGGATAATGGTTCTTCACCATTACCTTATTCAACTCTTGGTAGTTAATACACATCCGATGGGATCCATCCTTCTTCTTCACAAACAAAATCGGGGCTCCCCAAGGTGAACTGCTCGGTCTAATGAATCCCTTTGTCTAACAGCTCCTGCAACTGTGTAAACAAATCCTGCATCTCGGGAGGAGCCAACCGATAAGATGCTTTGGCTATCAGAGCCACACCTGGAACCAAATCGTTCCTGAACTCCACCTGCCTCTCCGGTGATACCTCGGGAAAATCCTCCGGGAATACATCTGGATACTCACACACAATCGGCACATAGCCCACGGTCGCCTTACCCTTATCTGGGTATCCATGACATAGGCGACGAAACCCACACAACCCTGATGAAGGTAACTTCTAGCCCTCGCAATAGAACACACGATCCCCCCACATTATGGTCTCTCACCCGGAATCACTAACTCTTCCCCACTTGGGGTCCTCACCCGAACCAACTGTTGCTCACAGTCGAGCACTTCCTCGTTAGGGCTCAACCAATCCATGCCCACGATAACCTTGTTCCCGCCAGAGGGATGAGAACCAAATCCACTGGATACTGCTCGTTGAACAACTGAAGAGTACAATCCCGATGAACCCTCGCGACCCTACCGACCTATCATTGACGATCTTCAAATCGAGAGGACGATCCAACTCCCCTGGAGATCCAACAAATCTCTTGCTAAGAGCAAGAGATACAAAAGATCAGGTAGCCCCCGAATCGAACAATACCAAGGCAGAGATACCGTCCACAAGGAACGATCCTAAAATAAAACATATAATTATAAACAACAATTCAATATAAATAAAGAGATTAATAGAAGATACATACCCATCACAACGTCAGGAGTTGCACGCGCCTCCTCTGCCGTCAGCTGGAATGCCTTGCTCTTCGCCGCTGGTGCATCTACCTGGCCCTGACGGCCGTTAGTAATCCTTAATGTCATAGGAGCAGGTGCTGACCTCGGCCCTGCCGCAACCAAACTCGGACAATGGGCCTTCTTGTGGCCCCTATGATTGCGCTGAAAGCAAATTAGGTCAGATACCGGACTGACGAGGGTGGTAGCAGTACAATCTTTTCTGATATAACCAGTTTGGCCGCACTTGAAGCAACCAGAACCCACCCCTTTGCACGTCCCCTCGTGCAACTTGTCGCACTTGCCACAACGGTTACGGCCCTGTTGGCGTCTATGTCTAGAATCAGATACCTTGGGCCTCTTTCCCGACCCCTCAACACTCACATCAGAATTTAACTTCCTCTTCCTCTCTATCTCCAAATCAATATCCCTCTCTCAAACCCTCGCTATCATGTCTTCCAACGTCTTGCAGCTGGATCGGCTCACAAACTGCCGGATATCACTCCTCAACATCTCGTGGTACCAAACCTTCTTCATCTCCTTGTCCGCCACATATTGTGGAACCATAAGTGCCCTCTCCCTGAACATAGTGGTGATCTCAGTCACCGTCTCATTAGTCTAATGGAGATCCTGAAATTCTCGCGCCATCTACTGCACCTCGATCACCGTGCAAACTCGGCTCGGAACCTGGTGGAGAAATCACTCCAGGTCATCGAATCAATAACATCACCTCCCACATGATGCCCTATCTCCTCCCACCAATCATGAGCCCTGTCCTTCAGGAGACAGGATGCTAGTCCGACCTTGTCCCCCTCGGGACAACGACTGGTATGGAAGGCGTTAACAACATCTGCCAACCACCTGCTGCTCGCAATGGGGTCCCTAGCCCCATGATAGTCTGGCGCTCCACAAGCCCGAAACTCCATGAAGGTCAGAGAGCATGCCCCAATCAAAGACACAATCTCAGCACGAAAAGCACTTAATCTCTCATCAAGAAGCTCCATAATACCCTCCTTGACCGAGCCAAAAATCACAGGATTCTGATCAAGGGTATTACGTGTAATCTCAGACGAGATGAACTCCCTCTTCTATTCGTCAAGTTGCCCGACTCCAAAACCCAAGCCAGATCCCTCCCTGACACCGGAACTACCCACCGGCCTACCTTGCAATACCACCATACTGAAAATAGACCACAAAACTATCAGAATAAGCATCAATGCATATCGGGGAAATCATAACTACACAAGCTCCCTGGCTTCATTACAACCCTCCTTGAATCGAGTACAAATCCTCTGCTTCAAGTAGTACGGGCCCATACTACATTCCATATCTATCTGTACTTTCCTCAAGAAGTGCCTTCACTCGGCCAAGTTATTTTATAACCAACAGATCCCTCGCAACTAGGGCTTTCAACACTAAATCTCATCTTAGGTTCTCCTAGTGCAGACTCCACACCACTCTCCGCCATCAGCTGTTGAAGGAAATCATGCTAACCACCTCTAACTAGCTCACGAATACAATTACATATCACAAAAAATAGATAATTCTTTGAATGAGAGGTCTCTCCCTACAACGGTTGGACTCGTACAAGAGCTGCGCAATAGAGCTAAACCTAACCTTCTGAAATTATTTAGTTTCCATAATATGTAACTTAGCATATTCGCTTACTAACTAGCTGATATTAGCAGGAACTCCTAAAAGCACAAACCAAGCAGCATTCGAGCATCAAGTAAACAAAACTGAGCATAACCTAATCAGGCCATTCTATCACTAACTGATCAGTACTAGCCTACAAATCTATAAGCTCATATAACAGGCATACAAAGGCATCTCTCCTAGATTTTTAGTCCTACTATAGCATGCGATTCACAATTCACGTCATATATAAACATGCATGGGTATTTTGGGATAACTTACTTGAGCTCGGCTGATTGCATGCACCATACCCTTTTTCCTTTAGAAATCCTTTTATAAAAAAATTATTTTATTTTGAAAATTTCCACCAAATCCTTAGTTTGAGTTCAGACACACACGAGGGTGTGCCCGAATCCCTCAAACCAAGGCTTTGATGCCAACTTGTAACATCCAAAAATATGGTCCCAAAAATTTTCGATTTAATATTAGATAAAATAGTAGTTTTCCATATCATCCAAACATTTGAAATAAACCAGTGTATTGATTGTCATAAATCAGAGTAAAACATCATAAAAAAATCCCAATGGTGTGTGTGATGCAGTCATCCCGAGCTCTTCCCCTTGGAACCAGAAGTACCTGAAACATAAATTGAAAACTGTAAGCACAAAACTTAGTGAGTTCCCATAAAATACCACATACCAATCATACAATAACAAATAGTGAGCCACGCCCGTCATCGGGCCCCGACCGGCATCGAGCTGAGCTCGGTAAAACGGGCCCCGCCCAACATATAATAACATATATCAAATAAACACATACACATGCAATAATCACAAAGATACATAGCATACATATATCCATCGGGCCCCGCCCGACATCGGGCCTTGACCCAGAAAACATATGAACACAACACATGCAAAAGTCATAGAGACAACTACCATACTAACAACATAATGTAAACATGGGCCGACCTTGGTGCCTTCGACCCACTAAACCTGGTAAGGAAACTCACATCAAAGGCTGAAAGATAACTGGATAAATCCTCGACACCGGAAATAGCTGTACTTAACCCATAAACAGAAACAATCCTTTATATATCAATCAATATTTCAAAACCCCTTAAAGGTCAAACTTGGCCAAAATCAAAGTAAAAGTCAACGCTCCGAGTTGACTTAACTAGTCGAGTTATCCCACAACTCGCTGATTTTCCATTAAGCACAGAATCGTGATATTTCGATCCAACTCACTGAGTTTCCCTTTAACTCGTCGAGATCCTCCTTTTTCAACAGAATCGGGATAAACCCAATCCAACTCGCCGAGTTCCCTTAAGAACTCGTCAAGTTCTTCGATCAACCAACCGACTTAATGTATTAAGCCATTATTCTTCAAACTGAAGCCCTATATTCTAGATCTAGACTGATATTACGTCTAGAGGGGTAAAATTTCCAACTTTACCCATTAAGAACCACCCCAAAGACATTAAGCTAAAACCCTAATCCTAAAAGGCTTATGTCCTAATCCAAAAACCACCATATCTTCAAGATAAAGCTCATAAACACAGATCTGGACCTTAAAGACTAAAAGATCACGCAAAGTCTTCAACTTTACTCACATATGTAACATCCCGAATCCAGGTGCGTCTCATAAACCCTTCTCCTTTTTCCAAGTTGTCAAGTTAAACCCTTATATGAAATGTTAAGGAAAATGAGTACGTTGTGCATACTCATGCGCTTAAGTTGGACGCGGACTCGCTTAGGTATGCTGGGCGTACCCAGGGTTACGCTGGGCGTAGCGGGACCAGATGCAAACCCTAATTTGTGGCTTGTGCACTATAAAAGGAATGCTAAGGCCTCATCCTCAGCCACCATTTCAGAGAGTGAAACCCTAATAGAGAGTTATCCTTCGTTCCTAGCTTGTGTGTTTGTGTTCTAAGCTTCAAAGTGCCATTTCAATGTGGTGAAAGAGAAGAGGAGGCCATTGTTGGAGCTAGAAGTCGGTGGACAAGAGTAGATCTGAGTTCTAGAGAGGTTGGAGCTTCTTTCTGAGGTAAAAAGCTCAAAGATTTCCTTGTCATTTGTGATTTGTGCTTCTTGGACCAATTTTTAGGGTTTTTGGTCCTAAGGTGGAGACTTTATGAGCAAATGGTTTCCATTGGTCCAGATCTGCCATATTTCAGGGTTATATGAGATGTATGTTCATAAAAATCCAATATTGGACGTGAATATTGAGCCATGCACGAGATCTAGACTTTATGAGAAAAAAGGAAAGGTGTTAGAGTGATTAGGGACCTTTACAGCCATGCAAAGGCTTAAAGGTTCCGGCTTTATGGAATAAGAGGCTTGGGGAAAGTCAGATATGAAAGTTGAATGAGTGTCTTAACCGTTTAAGACCAAAATCCAAGAAAAGGCTGAAACTGAGACTTACGTTGGGCGTAACTCTCAGTACGCGCAGCGTAAGGGGTTGAGACCCCGATTATGGACCACCGGCATACGCCCCGTGTACAGAGAAGGTACGCGTCGCGTGCTGCCTCCTGTTGACTTTCGTTGACTTTTAGGGTTTTGGTCAACATTTGGACTTTTGGGTCAAGGAGGGGTAAAATGGTCTTTTACCCTTCTGTGGGATTGTAGGAATGGATTTAATCCAGCCTTTAAGAGTCATTATTCATTAGTACTGTTTATGTGATTAGGCGGGGGCTAGATTAGTGTTTTCGTGTGCGAGATTATCCAAGACACCTGAGGTGAGTCTTCTCACTATTATGTACTTGAAGGGTACCTATGTGTGACCAGAAGGTCTTGTATGCTATGAGATGTATGTGCTATATGTTGTTATGTGATATGTATGTGTTATGTATGTTATGTATTCTAAGGATTGGAAGGTCAAGATGATATTGACTAGAAGGTCAAGATGACATGGATCGGAAGGTCGATACGGGTACGACCGGAAGATCTACCGGGATTCGAGATGGAAGTCCCCTAAGACACTTGGACCGGAAGGTCCCACAGAGTTATGGCCTGGAAAGGCGTATGTGTTGTATGTGGTATTTTGGGGAACTCACTAAGCATTTATGTTTACAATTGTTGTGTTATGTGTTTCAAGTTCTAGCGAGGATCGCGGGAAGGCGCCGACATGATCCGTACACACAGTCAGAGGATTTTATTTGTGATCTTGGGAAAATGTTTTATTTGATGACAATTGTTGAACAAGAGATTTGAAATGTTATATGATATTTATGTTAATCGAAAAGTGAAAATTGATTGAAATTTTATGTCGTTACAACATACATGGCCAAATGAAGCTTAAAAGGCCAAAGCAAAGGCTTAAAGGATGCATGGAGCTGTTAGGACCATAAAGTTGGCACCTTTATGCCATAACAACTGAAGAGGACTATAGATTTGAAAGGGTTGTCTCAATGGGACGACCAACTCCCATCAAACACTCAATCTCAGTTAAATATGCAAAATAATTCAAAAAATGAGATCTTAGCATAAACTAAGCAAGGTTGAGACTTTATACCAGATATGTGTTGAAAATGAAGCAAGGATTCGAGATCTAGCCGCTCCTTCTTGTATCACCAAGCTTCCCTTTCTTCGAATGACTTCAAACACACATAAAAACACTCAAAATAGCTCACAAACACTCAAAAGTGCCTTATGGTTTCGAGGTTAGGGTTTAGGACGATGAAGGCTGGAAATAAAACCAACTTATGGGGTTTAAGTTGTTTAAATAGGGTGCAAAACCCCTAAATTAGGGTTTCATTTCTTCCAGCCAACTCGTCGAGTTGAGACCTCCAAACTCGTCCAGTTGGTCACTTAAAATACACGGTCTACAAACTTTTCAACACGATGAGTTCGGGGCCACCAACTCGTCGAATTGCCATATAAAATAGAACAAATTAAAAGTTTAAATACATACTAGGAACCAAACTTTACACTTTGGCTTACGGTTTTAGTTTATTGTTTCAGGTACTCCTGATGTAACATCGTGAAAATTTACAACCAATTTAAACTTTTCAATAACAACCCATATTCATTAAGTTATTACAAAAAGGTTTTCAGTTCATTTATTATCAGAGTATCCCAGAAACATCAACATAAAACTGAGGAGTCGTACGATCACGCCTTCGCCTTGCCATGGTCTCCTGAAGTACCTGAAACGATATATTGAAACTGTAAGCCAGAAAGCTTAGTGAGTTACCCCCAAAATACCAACCACAATACCACACACATATCATATCATAAACAAAACAACCATGCATATCGAGTCTACAGTGTGACTGGTCCGCCTGCACCAGGCCTTCAGTCCACCCGGTCCACTCTCTCTCCGAGTCTACAGTATGGCTGGTCCGCCCGCACCGGGCCTTCACCTTGTCCACTCTCTGAGTCTACAGTATGACTGGTCCGCCCGCACCGGGCCTTCAGTCTGTCTGGTCCACTCTCTGAGCCTCGACACGTCTGGTCCGCCCTCTTGAGGCCTTTAGCCTATCCGGACCGCTCGTCGGGCCTTCGGTCTAACCGGTCCGCCCTGGGTATGTTGGCCTACAGCACAAAGCAGGACCTGCCTCAACCCAACCCCAGTCCAACAACCATGTGCACATAAACATATAATCATATAACATCTCACAACTAATCAAACCGATCCAGCATATCACATAACATAACAACATCCTAACCAGGATACCGACCTAACCGGTCACTAGCATAGCATCATCCTATATACCAGGATACCGACCTTAACCAGGTCTCTAACATATACCATCCTAACTACCAGGATGTAGACATAGCAAAGCAATAACATAACAACAACTACCCGGATTTCCATCCGATAAAGGGCCGGCCTTGGTGCCTTTGACCCTGTTGATATAGTGAGGATAACTCACCTGCAACTGTCGACTTGAAGAAATAAAATCACGCTGCTCCGACCACCAGCACAAAATCCACCACTGAACATTACCAATTAACCAAATCTAATAAACACCAATAATTACCAAAATACCCTTAGAAGTCAAACTGGTCAACTCTTGGTCCAAGTCAAAGTCCTCAGTCAAAGTCAACTTTCCTGGTTGACCCTACTTGCCGAGTCAACCCACTGACTCATCGAGTTCGTATGCTCAGAAACTCACATGCCACGACTCAACTCGCCGAGTCGCCCCAAGACTCGTCGAGTCCAACAAGCTCTGAGTCCCTTCCTGCTCAACTCATCGAGTCATCCCTCGACTCACCAATTCACAGCTCAACCATAAAAGGTTAGGATTCCACGACCAGACTCGCTGAGTCCAAGCACAGGCTCGCCAAGTCCAAGGCAATCTTCAACAGACTCGCCGAGTTGTTCTTCCAACTCGCCGAGTCCACGCACATATTCATACAACTCGTCGAGCACACCCATGTGACTCGTCGAGTCTCTTTAGTTCTCATTCCATACAGAGGCTTTTTAAGCCATGCAGGGACTCCAATCCATAGATCCATTCTACTACAGCCTAACCCTCACATAAAGTTGCAAACTTTACGTGAAAGCAAGGGGATATAAGCACAAAACACTTCTAGGGCTAGGGTTTAAGACAAAGGGCTTCACCAATGACTCTTAGACATGAACTTTATGACCTTTTGGGCCATCACAAGTCTAGATCTGAAGTAGCAACTTCAGATCTAAGCCTCAAAATCGAGATAGCTCCCAAACAAGCTAATGAATCCCAAATCAACCACCATTCATGAATCAATAATGAAATAGCTTAAGGAGGAGGTTCCTTACCCTTGAAATGTGCCCAAACAGAAGTAGATTCTAGATCTTCCCAAGCCCCTTGATGATGGCCTCCAAATCCCCAAGCTTCTTACACCAAATTTCTCTTCCAATCTCTAATTCTTCATCAATGGAGTCACACACACGAGATGAGGGTTTCTGGATCTCAAATGGGTAGCAAAGAGGCTGAAGGTGGGTTATAATGTACTTTATATAGGGCACAATCCTGGATTAGGTTTTTTCTCCCTTCAGCACCAACTCGCCGATGCCAGCTACCGACTCGCCGAGTTGGTCAGTTAACACGTGACCAGAACTGCGACTCGACTCACCGAGTCCATCCATCGACTCGCTGAGTCAACCTACCTTATTTACACTAAGAACCCTGAACTTGCACTTCTGAACTCGGGGTGTTATTATTCTCCCCCACTTAAATTAGGCTTCATCCTCGAAGCCTGCAACAACACATCCTAGATGATACTCCCACAATACAGGTCCTGGTCTCAACCGACTCAAGTTCATCCAAACACTGCTATCAAACCCTATGAAGTCCAACTCTTCCCTCACAGAGTCACGACAACTGCTTCAAACCAGCCACCGGTTTCTCACTTTAATGATGTCCACCTCAACTAAGTATCACCCGATGATACTTCCATCATTCCAAATTACCCACCCCCTTACAGAATTGGATATAACCATGAACCACCCGGTCCTGACCCGGTACCAAACTGTTATCCCTTTCCTCAACTGGCGTTACCTCTCTCGAAATCTCCGTTGGGACTCATCCCGCTTCCTTTTTGAATCCAAATCTTTCCTTCCTGTGCTGTCAAGATAATACATCCTACGGCTTTTAAGCAACTCCCATGAGCTCTCATCTACACTTCCATACTCATATTGCACCTGATCTAACACCCTCGGGCTGGAAAAACCCGACTCACTGACGGTACCTCCATACATCCCCAGGATGAATTACTGCTACATACATAAACTCCTGATCACAACCATACTGAAAATCCAAGGCTCCATCCTTGCATCCCTTCCGAACTCCTCTGGTTCTATACCACCGGAAATTCTTCCGCAACCTCAACAGATACCCAATTCGGATGTGCTTCCATACCACTGGCACAATCACAGTGCTCAACAACCATAATTGAAACACTCTCAATCATCCATTCTCACTACTGCTTTCACTTACGTGAACCGACACTCCCTCCCAGAGTTACATACCTTTCCCTTTCCTTATCCAAGGAAGTCTACTTGAACACCTTGTTACTTCAACAAGTGCCACGGTGCTCACACCCCACTCTACACTATTCCCTTGTAGAGTAACCACTATTCCATGCATCACACACACTCTGAATCTGCTCGCAAGGACTCTCGGGTCCATGCACTGCCTTCCACTAACATGATCAATACCCGAGGCCATACCTACTGTTTGCTATTGCATCGCAACATACTCAATCCATCTCCTCATATAGATCTATCAAAACATACAGAGTCTTCAGCATGATTGGACTGCCTTACCGGGCCTTCAACCAATCTGGACCACTCTCAGAACCTTCAGCATGTATGGACCGCCCTCCAAGGCCTTCATCATGTCTGGACCGTTCTCCGAGCCTTCGGCCTGATTGGTATGCCCATCGGCCTTTAGTCTATCCGGACCGCTCAAACTATCATACATCATCCCGAACTATCCTTCCTGGGAATCTCTCTCGTATATACTGTTCTAGCCCTCTAGGGGTTCCGAACTCTAACTTCATTCTATATACTCAAATCCCGGCCTAATCCTAGGCCTCACACAAACAATCACCTTTTCTGAAAACCTTGGTCTGTACCCCGCCCCATTTGACTGCCACTTACTAATACCAGCCAACACTCTTGGCTGACTGAGACACTGCTGAATCCCAAACAGCTAATCAACCTCAAATACTTGTCGATCCTCCTGAGAATTTTCCAATTCTCCCCACTTAGAGCACTGAATTCCAACCACCGGTGACCCAACCGACATCACTTAAACAACCCTACTCAACATATTCCCCTTATCAACGAACTGATTTCCTTTAAAATGAGCAACCTTCACAAAATCACATCCCGACATCGCACGTCTCGAACTCTAACGGAGTTCGACCCTCAGCTGAACACGCCTCAAATTGCAAATGCTATACCCGACATCCAGACCAAAAAAGCCTAATTCCCCACCAATAATCCCCATGGATGATAACCAACTAAAACTCCCAATACCAAAACCTTCAATCATATGATAAACCCGGCGAAAGGACGAACGAATACAATACCATGAATTATGCGAACGAGACTAGTAGATATACAATACTCCATAATAACCACAAGATAACAAGATAAAAACATGGAAACATACCCGCAACTGCATCTGGCACTGACATAACCTCCTCGGCAGTAAGCTGAAAAGCTCGACCCTGAGCCCTCGGAGGCTCCGCTCCACCCTGGCCCCCGCCAGTAGTCCTCAAAGTGGTTGGTGCTGGAACCTGCACCGGTCTAGAAATGAGTTGTGGACAGTTGGCCATCAAGTGACCAACCTAATGGCAATGATACCAAATCCTCAAATCCTGAAGGAGGGCTGACTGCCGACAATCCCTCGTATAATGCCCATCTCTCCCGCACTTGCGGCAAGCACCACTAGACCTACAAACTCCGGTATGACCCTTCCCGCACTTCTCGCAAGTGTGGCTGCTCTGATTTCCCAACCTGTAATCAATGGTCTTGGACCGTTTCGGCGTCGGATGCGACTGCGCCGGGGCCTGCCTCTGCTCTCTCAACTGCAACTCAATCTCCAACTCACGTCGTCGAGCGGCCTCCTGCAACTCCAGTAACGTATCACACCTCTGTGTAGACAAAAACTGCCTGATATCCCTCTTGAGCATACTCAGATATCGAGAAATCTGAGCCTGCTCCGAAGCAAACTCAGGACAGAACATCGCCCTCTCAGTGAACATCCTGGTGATTTCCGTCACCGACTCCGAATCCTGCTTCAGTTCCAAGAACTCCTGAGCCAACCTCTCCCTCTCAACCAGTGGAACATAACGGGTACTGAACATCTCCCGGAACCGATCCCATGTAACCGCAGCCCGCTACGCATCCGAATAAGATCCTGTAGTCAACCTCCACCAATCCTTCGCCCCAAGCCTCAAAAGGTTCAGAGCACACCTCGCTCTCTGATCCGCGGGGAATGAACACGTGAAGAAACATCCCTCCATGTCCGACAACCATCTCATAGCAACGATCGGATCCTGAACTCCATCAAAAGTAGGGGCTTCGTATTATTGAAGTCCCGATACTGAAAACCCCGACCGGCTCCTCCACCTGTCGCTGCTACAGCCGCTGCAGCTGCCGCGGCAGCCGTCTCTGCAAGAGTTGCATAGCGCTCATCAAAATACTCAACCATGGCGGTCTTGATCGACCCAAACATCTCCGACATCTCTGCCCTGAACATAGCAGCAATCTCATTATGCAGGATCTCATGAATCCTAACATCCAACTCATCCGTACTCATCTGACCAATGACCTCGGGTGGCGCTGATCCACCCTGACCGCCCTCTCCTGATCCCGATCCTGACCCGGATCCACCCCTGGCATGCCTCGTAATCACCATACCGAAATACACCGCAAGAAAATCAGATGCTTCCCAAATAACCTGGAAACCAACTCCCAACCCGACCCTAGGGGTTGTGACTTCCTTTATACGCGTATGGGTCCTGTGCTTTCAGTAGTACGGGCCCATACTACCTTCCACACTTACCCATATTTATATCAAGTATCACCACAACACCCTAGCGATGAACATATACGTGGCAACACTCAATCCTCACCTCTAGAGGAACTGCTAACTACCTCACATAACAGGGAACCCTAGGATAGTAGGCATCAGATAATCAGGCAATTCTATCATGCAATTCCTGAAGATCCCTAGCCTAGTACTAGCATGTTGTTCTAACATATCACATAATCAAATAACTTGTATGCTATTTTGGGGTCTACTTACTGGCTATGGCTGATCGTACTTCCGCATCCTCCTCTAGTTATTTTTGAAAACCATTTCAATTTCACTTTGAAAACTCTCCTTGATTTGAGATTGGATTCACACAAATGTTCCTCCAATTCACTTAAACCAAGGCTCTGATACCAATTTGTAACACCGTGAAAATTTACAACCAATTTAAACTTTTCAAAAACAACCCATATTCATTAAGTTATTACAAAAAGGTTTTCAGTTCATTTATTATCAGAGTATCCAAGAAACATCAACATAAAAATGAGGAGCGGTACGATCACGCCTTCGCCTTGCCACGGTCTCCTGAAGTACCTGAAACGATACACTGAAACTGTAATCCCAAAAGCTTAGTGAGTTACCCCAAAATACCAACCACAATACCACACACATATCATATCATATCATAAACAAAACAACCATGCATATCGAGTCTACAGTGTGACTGGTCCGCCTGCACCAGGCCTTCAGTCCACCCGGTCCACTCTCTCTCCGAGTCTACAGTATGGATGGTCCGCCCACACCGGGCCTTCAGTCCACCTAGTCCACTCTCTGAGTCTATAGTATGACTGGTCTGCCCGCACCAGGCCTTCAGTCTGTCTGGTCCACTCTTCGAGCCTCGACACGTCTGGTCCGCCCTCTTGGGGCCTTCAGCCTATCCAGACCGCTCGTCGGGCCTTCGGTCTAATCGGTCTGCCCTGGGTATGTTGGCCTACAACACAAAGCAGGACCCGCCTCAACCCAACCCCAGTCCAACAACCATGTGCACATAAACATATAATCATATAACATCTCACAACTAATCAAACCGATCCAGCATATCATATAACATAGCAACATCCTAACCAGGATACCGACCTAACCGGTCACTAGCATAACATCATCCTATATACCAGGATACCAACCTTAACCAGGTCTCTAACATATACTATCCTAACTAGCAGGATGCAGACATAGCAAAGTAATATCATAACAACAACTACCCGGATTTCCATCTGATAAAGGGCCGACCTTGGTGCCTTAGACCCTGTTGATATAGTGAGGATAACTCACCTGCAACTGTCGACTTGAAGAAATAAGATCACGCTGCTTCGACCACCAGCACGAACTCCACCACTGAACATCACTAATTAACCAAATCCAATAAACACTAATAATCACCAAAATACCCTTGGAAGTCAACTGGTAAACTCTTGGTCCAAGTCAAAGTCCTCAGTCAATGTCAACCTTCCTGGTTGACCCTTCTCGCCGAGTCAACTCGTTGTAATGGAAAGAAATGAAATAGGATGGTGTAATACACAAATATTTGGAAGTACGTGTCTTTTTCATAAATATTTAAACAACTACTACTGTCGCAAATTTAAAGACTGAATACTTTTGAATGACCGGACAATTGCTTCTCCTATTTTACCCTTTTGTTTTAAACATAAGTTTTTTGATCTCATATACTTAAACGCTTAAACATTTTGTTTTTTTTTCCTACAGGAGGTCAAACAGAAACAATTGAAGCCATTGATGATGATAAAGACATAGAGGTGCTTATACATATATTTTTAACTTGTGGGTGTTTTTTGTGTTTCAATGTCTGCTCTTTGCATACTTATGGATTGGCTTTTTTGATGGCGATTCCTTGGAAAACAAGTAAATGGATGGCATCCTATATGAAACTATTAGCAATGTAGAAAATGTGTTTGTTATTTAGTTATTCTCTCACAGAACTGTTTCTGGTTAACCAACAGAAACAGTTTGTTATGTTTAATCTATGTAATAATTGGTTTGATGCTCTATTTCTCATCTGCATAATAAGTTTGTCTGTAGGTTGTGGATTGTGGAAGATGTAAATTCGAATCAAAGAAAATCAAAGACAAACTGGAAACACTTTTTGCCTCTGTTTGATTGATTGATAGATAGCTATTTGTGTGATTAAGTTTACCTTGCATGCATGATGACAATGTGGAATCCTTTAACAGATGATGTGAATGATATAGTTCTAGGGAGCTTGATGAGTCTAAAGTCACCTAATGTTTTTTGTGGGTATGTGATTGTGGAAGACTCAGTCATTTAATGTTTTTTTTTTCTTGTTTCTCTTTTATTGGTTTTCTTTTCACTAATAAACTAACTCTGGTCAAAAGTTTGGATTAGTCATGGTTTGAATGTGTTAGGTTTACCATATTGTAGTTTGTTGGTTTGTTTTTGAGGTTTAATCGTTGTCTATTAATATGTTCACTTGACTCTAATCTTATTGTATTATTGGCTAACAGCAACATTGTCATCATGGGTTAGTATTAGGGTCACATAGTCTGCCACATTTACCAAAAGAGAGATGAGTGTTGTTCATTTGGATATATCACTTTCAAAGCTTTCAAAGCTTATCACAATTTAGTGTAACTTCAAATCCTTTTGTTGAATCACAATTTTGTGTTTGACTTTGCTCAACGTTTTGCTAACTTTTTCTTGTTATCAGACTCCAACAACACTAGTTAAATTGATTTGAGTTAATCCTTCATGTTTTCTGCCATTTGATTACTGATTTATTTTCCATATGAATTGGTGCTTTTTAGGGAAGTAACAACCATCACCACCCTTTTCTTTTCATCAACCAAAACCAGATAATGTTGCTACAGTATACTATACAAGTGGGCACTAAAGGTCTCTGTATCAGAAGTTACACAGGTAGATTGAACTTACCAAATTTTCCCTTATAATATTTTCATATCAGTTTATCTTTCATATATTTTGATTTGTTCAATGTGCAGACCTTGAGATTCTTCAGTTGTCAAAGCAGATTAAGGAGAAGCTGAAAGAAGTTGATCAAAATGGAAGATTCTTTTGGCGGCAATTAACTGATTTTGGAAAAAAAAAACTTATATCAGATTGTGTAATGTTCTTGTGTTCCTGATATAAGGCACATAACCCTTTCTTTCTTTTACAATTAGTACTACCCTGATAATGTTATACCTGGATGATGATGTCTTTGTGTCTATATCTATGTTTGACTTGATTAAAATTGCTTTTGTTTTGCAAATAATTCTACTTAATTATCGCATTGTACTTTACTTTTTTTTTCCTATTGTGACATTATACTTTGAATAATCTATATGTTGGATTAGTGTCTAAGTCCATAACTATTTTGGTATGTACTTGACCCGATGGTGCATGGTCCTTTTGGGTTGCCTTCACCAAAGCAACTTGATAGGATGAATTATGGAGAGAAAAGATTAAATGTGATTTATTAATATATTATGGGAATAATATATTAAAGGAGAAATCATATTTTTTAATTAATATTAGTCAATAATTAATTGGTAATTAGTTTTGTGACTAAAAAAGATTAATTAAACTTAAGGGACTAAAATTGTAATTATAAGATAATTGCAATTTGGGCCATGGATTGTCTTGAATCAAGGGGTGGACGAATTCTAATGGGAAACCCATAAGGAAATCATCCATGGGCTTGATTAAAGGAGTCTATGGGTTGCTTAGGGCTTAAGCAACCAAATTAGGGTTTCCTTGTTAGATAACCCTAATTGCCTCACTATATATAGATCCCTTAAGGACCAAAAACGTGGACAAGCTTCTTGCTAGGGTTTCTCATGAGTTTTGGTAGCCTCCATCCTCTCTCCTCTTCATCCTCTTGCTTATGGTGTTTGTGAACCATTAGAGGAGTGACACTTGTGACTCTAAGCCTTCCAAAGTCAATTCAAGGAGGAATTGGGATTGTTATTACTACATAACAATCAAGGTAACATCTTAAACCTAATTATATGTTAATATCGATTTCCATATGCTAGAATTAGGGTTTATAGTCTTGGATTCAAAGCATGTACAATAGAGAAACCTAGATCCAAGCATTAGGGTTTGTATGAGCACATAGGATGTCTTATGACCAAAACCCATCAGTGGTATCAGAGCCTAGACTGGTTTCAATTGTATTGATGCATTACATGTTCAAAAAATTCGATTTTTGATGTTCTGGAGGCTGGACTCGCAGAGTCCATAGTTGAACTCGCCGAGTCCATGCAGACTCGACGAGTCCAAGCCTGACTCGACGAGTCAACTCGTCACATAGGGATATCTTCGCGATTTCTTGCTGTTTTTGCTTATGGATTGTTACCTTATCACATTAGATCAATATAAATCCGATTTTATGATATATTTGACTATATTCTTGATCTAATTGAAGATATTTATCAATTAATAAGATAATTGTTTCCTTATGTGATAATTGATTAATTATTTTGACTAAATTGATAAATTGTTTTGCAAGAAATCATTAAATAAATCAAATATGGATAATTATGTGATTAATTGTTAATTTAGATTATTTGTTATTTGATCCTTGTTGTTATGAAAAGTTTCATATTTTCCCCTTAGGTTTTATAGTTTAAATTTGAACCCAAAAGTTTTGTTGTTTTGAAATTTAAATAGTTAAAACCCTAATGTTTTGAAAAATGTTTCAAAACTTGCCCTCAAGTTTTGGAATTTAAATTTTGATTAAATGGTTTAATTTTGATGTATATTTAAATTCTAAACCCTAATGTCTTGAAATGTTTCAAAACTTTCCCTCAAGTTTTGGAATTTAAAAGTTGATTACAAGTTTAATTAGGAATGTTAAATTCTAAAACTCTAGTATTGTTTTGAAAAAGTTCAAATCACACCCTTATGGTTTTATTAATTAATTAAGGTGTATAATTAAAAGAGGTTTAATAAATCCATAAAATTTTAGGTTTACAATTTAATTGAATTAAAAGTATAATTGTTAAATTAGACCACATAGTATTTTAAAAGCGTTAAAATACACCCTATACTATATATATAACATTAAAAGTCTAACATTATATATATGTATGAGTAAAAGTCAGTCTTACCGTTAATAGGCCTCATTCACGAAGCTGGTCTATAAGGGGTGTTTAAGGAAATTGCCTATAAAATGGCGATTGAATGGGTATCCACTCTTACCCACCGCACTCTTGACTAGTGGAGGGTCGTTAGCCGAACGGGTAGGATGGGACAAAACCTTCCATTATAAGTATAATGAAGTATAAAAGTAACTAAATGTTTTCATAAAATTCCCAATCTTAGTTACTTACGCAAAAGTGAATTGATGCAATTCCATGAAATTACACTTTGTGCCCTTGCAAAGACGTTAGTGGAGCGTGTGTGGTTTACCGGCACACTAAATGGTTCTAAGAAAATGTAGCATAGGGTGACTCAATGTTTTTCATAGTTCGGTGGGGCGTGTGTGGTTTACCGGCACATTGAATAGGTGACTGTAACATGTGAGGGCACCATGTAGTTTGCATGGTTATTCACACCTGCTTTGTGATCCTTAGCATCCCAGTCACAAATAAGAGGGGCATATCGAGATTTAAACATGCCATTGAAAGTTCAATGTATCTTAAAGGATCTAGGAGTTTTCATAGATTTAAAACTTAAATTTCTTTTCATTTTTCGTGGTGGAAATTAGTGAATCGTCATTCACTTACCTTCAAATATTCTGCAATTAGGGTTACGGCATCCCTCTCCCGAGTTGTAGAATATTGTGTTGGGTCCTAGCCTTAGTATCTCATTTGGGTGATTTGCTAAGGACTCATTCAATCAACTAACTTGAATTTGTTTTCTCCCGTTTTGTAGATGTCAAAGTTCGACAACTATGGTCTTCACAAATCCCGTGGAACAAGCTTTCCACATGAAGATGTTATTCCATGATTCGATCGAGGAACAAGAAATCATGCTTCACTTCCTCCACCTCCTCCAATTATTGTCCCTAACCCACAAGCTCAAAGGCTTGAAAAGTTCAAGATCACTCAAGCCCTTTTGGCAAGTAAACATAAAAAAGGAAAGCCGGTGTGTGCACACATCCTAGGGATGAAGTCACACATTGATAGGTTAAGAATATTGGGATCTGTTGTCTGTAAGGAAATGGCTGTTTATTGGGTTCTTCAGTCACTTCCTAACTCATATAGTCAGTTCGTAAGAGAGTACTATATGATGAACCGCGATGTGACCCTTATAGATCTCACCTATATGCTTATTGCTGCTGAATCAGCAATGGTTTGGCGCAATAGAAAAAGCAAAGTTGATTGGTGAATCTGCCTTCAAGACCTCTATGGATATAGACAATGACAACGAAAGACATGCTATGATTGAAAAGTTTGATCATAAGAGAAAGGCAATGTCTGAAGGAGTTCTATGTCATGTTCCAAAAGAGTCAATTTGCTTTTATTGCCAAGAGAAAGGGCATTGGGGATGAAGCTGCCCCATTTACCTAAGAGATCTAAGAGATGGGAGAGTCGAAACGTATGGCTCTAATATAGGTAAAATCCATTAACTAACTCTTTTAAGCTTCTATTCTAGATTCTTAATACATAATGTGATAAGATTACAATTGATGTTTTGAAAAGAAAGGAAGCTTAAGGGAAGAAGTGAGCAGAATCTAACTGTGAAGGAATGGATTTCGATTGCATTTCTCGAAGATTAGATTCTTGAGCTACTACTTAGAGTTAGAATTAGATTGCTAAGAAAGATGTATTAACATAGTTTTTCAATGAATTGCATTGTAAGGACAAATTTTTCCGCAATAAAATAAATTTTGATTTTAAATTTTATTTATTTATCCTTGCAATGGCGTATTTGAAAAATTGATGTTTGAATGTTTCTATTATTAGCAATAATGGATTTGGTTCTTATTATGTTATTTGTGGAAATGTCGAAGAATTTACCGAATAAGGAAAGTTTCTCATCGCCCAAGTTTCAATTGGACAGAAATTTGGAATCATGCAATTTGGTTGCACGATGAATGAGAAATTTCATATTTGGAAATTAGACTAATTCATTGACAAAGTGTCAAGTGAAGGACTAGGAGATCAAGTACACAAAGTTGCGTATTGATCAAAGTCCACCATAAGAGTAACCAAGATATTCGTCATGATTTACTAAAGGATTAGTAAATATGATTATACTTACAAGATTAAGTGTAATTCTGAATTGATTGAAAAAGTTTAAATCAATAGCAGAACGAATAAGAAGAATCAAGTAGGCAGAAAGATAAAAGTTTCTCCATTCTAAGAAGAAGGGAGAGTAGCTTTTATGCTTTATGATAGGTCTTAATGATTAAGAACCATATCTCAATTGGTCCTCTAAGTGAGTCTTAGTACAATTGTATGTCTAAGAAGAGGAATCAAGAATTGAAGAAATGGTTAAATCAAGAAGTCAATCATACTTCGTTCCAAGACAAGTCTTAAAGTTAAGATTGTGACATTGAGTAAAAAAGTATTAAGAAGGTTTATAACATTCATCAAATATGGTAAGTTGTGATGTCTTGGATAAGACAAAGACCAACTAGGACCAATTTATGAAGAGTTTTGACAAAAGCTACACTAACTCTTGAATATTTGTTTGTCAAGAAATGTTTTGACAAGAGAATCTTATATGTCAAGGAGTCAGTGGGAGTCTTAATGGTCTTGAAAGGTTTCAAGAACAAATCAAATAAACCTTATCGATCATTACTAGCACACGAGTTGAGGTTTACAACCTATCGTGTTGACATTATTTTGTTTCTGTGCCGTTCCAATTAAGTTAATTATGCATGTGAATTCTATGAGTTCTCACTTGAATGAATTAAAAGGCAAGGACCTTGATCAATGGAAAGTACATTGATAAGAAAAGGTGAGCTGCTTAACTACTTGGAAGACGTAGTGGGCAGCTGTGGTACCATAAGGCAAGAAATCAAGATTAAGAAAGTTCGGTCCATATGAGTTTGAATTTGTCGTAAACTTTGGTTTTAACAAATTCACATGGATAGGAACACATACACCGCTCAAATCTAAGTGTCATGAGATTTCCTCCTTCATGAAAATGATTGTGAGGAAATACTTTCACTAAGAAAGATTTTAAGAAGATAGTGATTGTAAAATTGCATTCTCGAATTCGATTATGGTTACGATATCCCTTTCCATGATTTGAATTGTGAGGTTTGGCAATTAGTCTTAATTGTTTAGACACACATATGAACTATGTAAGGCAAAGGTGTATAAGTTTAAGAGGCCTTGATAAAAGATTATCAAAGCATTAAGTATTAGAAACATAGACTTAAGAAATTCAATAGGTATTGTCTTTCTGGAAATTTAGATGTTTATGAATACATGTCGAAGCTAGTGGGAGCATAAGTGTTATGTTTGTAATAATCATCATGATAGTGGGAGCATAAAAGTTATGATTGTATGATTATTAAGGAACGTATTGCAAGTTGGCAATATTAATTATAGAAAACAAGAGTTATACCTTGCAAAGTCGTAAGGGTTGTAAAGTTGTTTTGCTATAATTAAGGGAGAGAATATTATGCTTCATTTCAAATCTAAAGGATTAGGTTGAGAAATGTTAATAAATTTAGTCAAGGGTGCATAGTGTGTTCTTAAAATTTCGATTATGATTACGACATTCCTCTTCACAATACGAATTTTGAGAACATTGCAAATAAAACATTATGCATCGTGTCTCATACGCTTCGAGTATAAGATCGATTGCAAATGCTTTAATATTTGACCATTCTTAAATTTTCCAAATGTCTAGCGCATTTAGAGGGAAAAAGGACAAGAATTGGTTTTGACTAAAATAATTAAACAATTATCAAAGGACAATCCAAAGTTCGACGTGGATTGGTCGCTTGTGAGTAGTTGGAAGTATAGTATTGGAAAATATGGAAATGTTTCCATATTGGATGGACCATATCGACATTATTATGAATAAAAAAGATTCTATTAAGAATAAGTTGTCATATGGAAAATATGGAAATGTGTCCATATTGGGAAATGAATATTGAAAAAAAACTATGACTAGATTAGAAACTTTTATGCAAAAGGATGTTCAAAGGAATGTACTTTGAGTGAGAGACATCGTATCTAAGGAATTGTCTTGTAACAATCTCCGATAGAGGACTTTGTAATATCATTGGCAATAGTCTTTGTGACTTTGGTGCAGTGAATTTACGAAAGGACAATTGCATAAAATTGTTAGAATCTAGCATATTCTATAAGTAGCAAGAATTTGATATTCTTACACTTATGAAAAAGGATTTGGAGTTTGTGAAATGAGTATGATTGGAAATGTGTTCAATATGATCTATTTCACAAAGTAAGAACCATAGGTAAACATTGTGTGCATGCTAGGAGCATGGGACAAGTGTTGTAATTCAAGTAAGAAGTTGATTAACCGAAACGACAAATAATGAGTAATTGATATGGTGATAAATAAAAGGTGTTTTATTTATGCTCAAAGGGTTGAGGCCATATGGGATTAGTATTATTCTTGTGTTTCACATTTGCATGTTTTGACTTCCAGAATAATTGAGTTTATTAAGAATAATCGAATTATTCGAACGGGCCACAGTCGTTCATATGTTGGAAGTAGATATGAATGAAGACTGTCATGAATTGGTGTGTGGATTGTCTATAAGGTATTAGACATAAGCAAATGTTTTCTGCAACATTCATGAGTGCTTATGAATATGAATTTGAGCATTGGATTAAACCTACGCTCATTTGGATCGCTCCATGAATTGTATCACGAGTGATTGGTGAGACGATAACATCTTATATTCTTGAAACCGAGATGTGTGAGTTGTATCTTGCGAATCGGTTGCACATTGATAATATGTAAACACACCAGTAACTTGGTGTTATAAAACATATTGTTGTGTGTGATTCGGTGAGTAAGTGCAAGCGAGCATTGAATCAAAGTTTATCCGTTCCTTTTATTCAAAGTAGGATAAAAGCGATATCTTTGGGCCCCTCGATGATTTAGTGATGACAAACATAAATGCTCGGCCGGGCTAGGGCTAATTTAATTTGTTCAATTAGTCAGTCGTCATAAATCGGGAATCGAGATATAGTACAAAGAGAATGATTTGAAATCATATCTCATACGATATCTAGAATGGAGGAATATATGATCCCTTATCTAAGGACATGCGTATCTGATAGGATCAGAGTTAACAGCGGCTTTGGAAAGATACGATTGCAGATCAGGATCTGAAGTCATACGCAGAATAGTTATTAGACTTATCCATGTGGGAGACTGTTGGATTAGTGTCTAAGTCCATAACTATTTTGGTATGTACTTGACCCGATGGTGCATGGTCCTTTTGGGCTGCCTTCACCAAAGCAACTTGATAGGATGAATTATGGAGAGAAACGATTAAATGTGATTTATTAATATATTATGAGAATAATATATTAAAGGAGAAATCATATTGTTTAATTAATATTAGTCAATAATTAACTGGTAATTAGTTTTGTGACTAAAAGAGATTAATTAAACTTAAGGGACTGAAATTGTAATTATAAGATAATTGAGATTTGGGCCATGGATTGTCTTGAATCAAGGGGTGGGCGAATTCTAATGGGAAACCCATAAGGAAATCGTCCATGGGCTTGATTAAAGGAGTCTATGGGTTGCTTAGGGTTTAAGCAACCAAATTAGGGTTTCCTTGTTAGATAACCCTAATTGCCTCACTATATATAGATCCCTTAAGGACCAAAAACGTGGACAAGCTTCTTGCTAGGGTTTCTCACGAGTTTTGGTAGCCTCCATCCTCTCTCCTCTTCATCCTCTTGCTTATGGTGTTTGTGAACCATTAGAGGAGTGACACTTGTGACTCTAAGCCTTCCAAAGTCAATTCAAGGAGGAATTGGGATTGTTATTACTACATAACAATCAAGGTAACATCTTAAACCTAATTATATGTTAATATCGATTTCCATATGCTAGAATTAGGGTTTATAGTCTTGGATTCAAAGCATGTACAATAGAGAAACCTAGATCCAAGCATTAGGGTTTGTATGAGCACATAGGATGTCTTATGACCAAAACCCATCACTATACCCATTTATAGCATTGTATTTTTAATTTTTTTTTGGTTATTTTGGCATTTGCTAAAACTGGGTAGATTTTTGAAAGTGCAATGTTGAAATTTGCTTTGTATCTTGATGACATTGCTATACTTGGGTGCTTTTTTCAAAGTACAATGCTATATAGGAGAAAGTGAAAGTAGGATGCTATAATACACAAATCAAGAAAATTAGATTGCGATTTCTTGCATTTAAACCATGATTGATGTATAATATTCATGTTTCAAAAGTAAACTTGTCCAATCGAGACAAAGTTTTGAGTTGATTTTTATGATTAACATTTATAAGATTTATAAGATTATGGATAGGTAAGATGTAATAAATTAATCTAGTCTTTTAAAGTAAGTAGTTCTTGAAAGATACAAATACAAAGGTGAATGAAATTGCAATTAGATATGGTATTCTCTATAAATTCATCCCATCCTTGGATGGGTGATCGTTGTCTGTAATTCAGACACCTAAGTCTAATTTAAGTTTGAATGTTTTAGGTTTACCATATTGTAGTTTGTTAGTTTGTTTATGAGGTTAAATCATATTTTGATTGTCTATTAACATTTTTACACGGTTCTAATCTTATTATATTCAGATTTGTTTTCTTGCTTTTCAATATTGGCTTCGAGGTTACTATACCTAAGTCTAATTTAAGTTTAGGGCTAAGTGCAAGAAATAGAAACATGCCATTATTTATTTGTTTAGTATAGTATCCTACTTTCATTTTTTTGTACTACAACATTGTATTTTCAAAATTTCTTATTGAGGCATTGTACTTTGAAAATTTTACCCAATTATTTGCAGTGAAGTCATCTAGTGGTCTGAGAGAAAGAATGTTTAATGTTACAAATAATGCAGTGTAGTTATCTGCTTAGTTGCTGTTTTTTTTAATTGTCTTTTTTTTTCACCCTGTTTTCTTCAACATCTTCTCACGTTGCTTATGTTGCAAATGTATTATTAAATTGCGGTTCACTCCCAATCTTAATCTTGTAGGTCTGGATGCTGCTGTGAATCACTCTTCTGCACAATCTATTGCATATTATAAGTTTTCACCCTTTAATACTTTTAAATGTTTAAATTTTTCTCGATTTTTGTTGGGGAAAACTCTCCCTGATGCACAACCATGCTTTGTATGTTCGCAGATAGGAATGTCAAATCGCAGATGGTATTAGTCCATCTGGGATTTTAATGGCTATTTTTGTAACTTTGGGTTTTTTGGCTATTATCTGCAAAGTAATTAACAAAAAAAGGCTAAATTTGCAATTTTTCTTTCTTTATTGTATGTACTTAATCACATCATGAAAAATTGATGTTTCATTTCTTTTCGACTTGATGGGGGACAAAAATTTTCATTTGTTTAGGACAATTTGAAATTGTTAGATGACATGGCGAAATTGAGACCTACTGTGTATGATAAATTTATGTATTTTAAAATCAGTAATGCTTATTATTGATGCTCAATTAGGTGTTTATGAATGCAGTGTAGTCATGTGGTGGTCTGAAAGAAAAGACTTTTTAATTAATGTTGTTGCATTTAATGAGAAGAGGCAAGCATTACTCAAATAAAGGTAACAATTTACCAAATTATAGCATACTACTTTTAACTATTTTTTCTATCAGGACATTATACTTTTAGATGTCTACCTAATTATAGCATATTGTACTTTCATCTTTTTTTTTTGCTAGGGCACTATGCTTTGAAAATTCTATCCAAAGTGTTGCGTTGTACTTCCATTTTTTTTCTTCTTATAATGACATTATACTCTGGATAATCTACCCATTGATAACATCAAACTTTCAGTTTGTTTTTTTGCTTATTAGGAAATTATACTCTAAATTCTTTTTCTTAAATAAGTTGTGAAATCACTCTGTGAATTTCATAATTGCATGTGATACATATTAACTAAGATATTAGAAGAAATGAGAAGTACACTTGCAAGATGGGGCACTTGATCATGAACCAAATCCATGGGGATTTTATGTAAGTGCATTTCATGTGATACACAATGATAGATTCCAACTCCTTGGACAAATTTCATTCATTTCAAAAATATTTGGTGAACCACAAGTTCCCTTACATTACTTTGAGATTAATTGTTATGCTCAATTCCAATTCCTTTGACAAATTCCATTCGTTACTCTGTTACAAGAAAAGGATTTAGAAACCAAATAAAGAACTTATGGTGGAGAAAAGGAAAAGATGACCCTGAGAATCGGAGTATATGTTTTTACCCTTAACATTATGAAACACTTCATGCTTTTTTTGTTCCTATTCATGTCAATCAACTTTCTTGAGAACTCTGATTGTCATACTCTACACAACTAAGCTTTTTTGTTCATGTTTAGCTTTTGTTGAAATGTTCCCTATTCATGTCAAGAAAGTTTGTGAAATGGTAACATACTTTTGTTGATTTATTATTTATTATAGCATCCTACTTTTGTTTCTTCTTGTTAGGAATGTCATTTAAGTACATAGCATTTTTCATTTCTATAATAAGGGTCAGTTTTTGAAAGGATAGTGCTCTAATAGTTGGTTAGATTTTTTAAAGTAGAAAAAGTTTAGTAAGAAAAAGTCTCATGTTGTAATGGAAAGAAATGAAATAAGATGTTGTAAATGCTATAAATACAACTTACTTTCATTTATCTATGTTTTATAGCATCTTACTTTCAGTTCTTTTTTATTACAATATTGTTCTTTCAACTTTTGTTGCTAAGACTTTTGTGCCTTTACCCTTTTATATTATCATTCTTTTAGCTTTTTCTTATTAGGACATGATAGTTTTAGATGTCTACCAAGTTATAGCATATTGTACTTTCATCCTTTTTTTAGGACACTACGCCTCGAACATTCTATCCAATTATAGCATTTTACTTCTAGTTTTTTTTTTTTTTTTTTTTTTTTTTTTTTTTTTTTGTTAAAATACATGTATATATAATTTTGTTTTGCTATTTGTACTTATACGGATATCAATGCTTCTGTAACAATAAGTGGAAGATTTATCAATCTTTTTAGAGCAATATTACAATTTTGGTCCTTATTTGAGATTTATAACGTTTTTTTATCCTTGTTCCAAATAAAATGATACAATAATATTTTTAGGGTCAAAATTGCAAAAATGAGCTATACTTGGTGACCAAAGATAGCCAAAGACTTGGAACATTACCTGAAATATTACACGAACCTCTCAAATAAGGACCCAAATTTACTTATTAGCTATAATAAGGAAATAAGTGAATGTCATTAATTATTGGATAATGATATATGAGCAGTTGGGGAAATGAAGCTGACCATTGGGATGTCCTTCAAAACATAACATAGATAGACGTTCTCATAAAACATAACATAATGCTTCAAAACTAACACTTTCAAAGCTTTTTACAAATTATGTGGACATATTACAGACATGAACCATTTTAAGCAAAAAAAACTTGAAAAAAAATCTAAAAATAAACAACACTGTAACGCCGTAAAAATTAAAACAATTTTTCGCATTTTCAAAACACATTCTCCAAACACATTTATTAATAAAATGTCATTGTATCAAATCTTTGTTTCACAAAACATTCCCCAAGGTCGAAATACATAAAATCCCATGTGTGTGTACGAATCGTGCCGGCGCCTTCCCGCGTTCATCACTGGTACGTGAAACGCATAACACATAACACTGTAAGCATAAAGCTTAGTGAGTTCCCCAAAATACTACTCTAACACATATTAGCCACTCGAGGCTATAACTCTGTTTGACCCTCTAGTCAATGTGTCTCAGTGGGACCCTACAGTCCCAACTCTCTGTGGGCCCTCTGGCCCTAACTCTGTGGACCTAAAGGTCCTAACTCTGTGGACCCACTGGTCCTAACTCTGTAAACTCTGAATCATGCATATCGCATATCACATATCGCAATAATTATAACACATAAATAACATGCAAATACACTGGCACCTAACTCTGAAATACACTGTCACATACTTTGTTTACCACTTTAAGTAAAGTATAGTGAGAAGACTCACCTCTGGTAACTCGGTAAATCTCTGACCCGGTAAACTCCGGTCTAGCCTCCGCCTAATCACCTGAAATAAATACCCTATTTAATATAACTCTCAAAGGCTAGACTATGTCCTCTTATGACACTCTTCAGAAGGGTAAAAGACCATTTTACCCCTCTCATAACTCAAAAGGCCCCACTATGTACCATACCCTAAAATTCAACCAAAAGTCAACTTTCCGGGTTACGCTGCGCGTACCAGATGTGTACACTGAGCGTACCCGGCTGCCTCTCAGAATCGGGGAACGCCATCCAGTACGTGGCGCGTACTGGGATTACGCACGACGTATTCCCCTGCTTCAGCCCTTTAGCTCTTGAGGTCTTAAACAGTTAAGACCCACGTCCAACTTCTAGATCTGACCACTTCTAAGCCTCTTAATCCATAAAGTTGATGACTTTAAGCCTTTGCATGGCTGAACAAGTCACCAACTCCCATAATATTCCATTCTCTAATTCTAGAAGGCTTAATACTCAAGCATGACCCCATATCAACAACCAAGATAGAAACTTTATAGATCTAAACCACTAATACCACTGAAAAGGGATAGATCTCGGACCATGGAGCACCTTACACTCATAAAGTCTCCACCTTTGGGGTATTTTACCCTAGAAATGGCACATGTAACAACAAACCAAAAGAGGAGGAAAGTTTTGAACTTTATACCTCTAAGTGTAGCTCCTTTCTCTGTAGATCTCAGATCCAACTTTGCACTTCAAGCTTTTGCCTCCAAAAGCTCCTTTCCTTCTTCTTTACTAAGTCACACATGCACTATTAGCTCCAACAACACTCACACACTCACAAAGAACGATGGGAGGCTCTTTCTTAGGGTTTCATTCACTGATATGGAGGCCGAGAAATGAGCCTTAACACCCTTTAAATAGTGCACAAGTCAGATTAGGGTTTTGAACCTGGGCCGGGTACGCCCGACGTAGCTCTGGGTACGCCCAGCGTACCTTGGTGACTCCGCGTCCAGAATAAGTGCATGAGTACGTGTAGCGTACTCCCGAGTACGCCCAACGTACTCATTTTCCACATTTTTCCTCTAAAGGGCTAAACTTGACACAAGAGAAAAGAAGGAGGATTGAATAGTTGTACCTGAATCTTGGGATGTTACAGATCTCCCCCACTAGAACCAGACTTCGCCCTCGAAGTCTCATACTGAAAACAACTCTGGATGCTGCTCCCGCATTTCTGACTCTGTCTCCTAAGTCAGCTCGGACCCCTTCCGATGTTGCCACTAAACCTGAACCAGGGGCACCTCCTTGTTCCTCAGAACCTTGATCCTTCGATCCACAATCGCGATTGGCCTTTCAACATAATTTAGGCTCGCATCCACTTGAATATCCTCCAAAGGCACCACCACCGACTTGTCGGCTACACACTTTCTCAGCTGGGACACATGGAAGGTGTCGTGAATCTGGATCAACTCCGCAGGTAGCTCCAAACGATATGCTACCTTGCCCACTCTTGCGGTCACTCTAAACGGACCAATATACCGGGGCCCTAGCTTGCCTCTCTTCCTGAACCGGATCACTCCTTTCCAAGGAGATACCTTCAGGAGCACAAAATCTCCAACCTGAAACTCAAGCTCGGACCGACACCTATCCGCATAACTCTTCTGGCGACTCTGAGCGGTCAACAACCTCTGTCTGACCTGCTGCATCTGCTCTGTCGTCTGAAGCACTATCTCTGTACTACCCATCACACGTTGCCCTACCTCTCCCCAACAAATGGGAGTCCGACACCTCCTCCCATACAATAGCTCAAAGGGCGGCATACCGATGCTCGAATGATGGTTGTTGTTATAGGAAAACTCTGCCAAGGGTAAATACGTGTCCTAACTCCCTCCGAAGTCCAATACACATGCCCGAATCATGTCCTCGAGCGTCTGAATCATCCGATCGCTCTGCCCATCAGTCTGTGGGTGGTATGCGGTACTAAAATGCAGCCTCGTACCTAATTCCTCATGAAATTTCTTCCAGAATCTGGAAGTGAAACGCACATCTCGATCTGAAACGATCGGGATCGGTACTCAATGCCGCGATACCACCTCTCTCACGTACACCTCTGCCAACCTCTCAGTGGAAGAGCTCTCACTGATAGCAAGGAAGTGGGCACTCTTTGTCAACCTGTCCACAATCACCCAAATTGCATCGACGCCCCTAGCAGTCCTCGACAATTTGGTGATAAAATCCATGGTAATCTGTTCCCACTTCCACTCGGGAACCTCCAACGGCTGCAACTTGCCATGCAGTCTCTGGTGCTCGGCCTTAACCCTACGATAGGTTAAGTACCTCTCAACAAACCACGCAACACCCCTCTTCATACAGGGCCACCAATACTCTCTCTTCAGGTCCAGATACATCTTAGTGGCCCCGGGATGGATCGAAAACCTCGATCTATGCGCCTTCTCCATCAAGATGGTACGCGTTCTGCCCACAAACGGTACCCAAATATGACCCTGAAAGGTCATAAGCCCTCGGCTATCAGTGACGAACTCCGATACATGCCCGATAACCCGCTCTCTCTTACGGTTCTCTGGTCTCACGGCCTCACCCTAGGCCCCTCGAATGGTGTCAAACACTGGAGTCATCATTGTTAATCTCATGCAAATGTCTCGTATTGGGGCGCTCTCTGCCCTACGACTCAGGGCATCGGCTACCACATTAGCCTTACCCGGGTGGTACAGGATCTCGCAGTCATAATCCTTTACCACATCCAACCATCTCCTCTGGCGCATATTCAGGTTGGGCTGATCCATCAAGTACTTCAAGCTCTTGTGGTCCGTGTATATGGTACACCGAACCCCATACAGATAGCGACGCCAGATCTTGAGGGCGAACACCACTACCCCCAACTCTAGATCGTGGGTGGGATACCTCGTCTCATGAGGCTTCAGCTGCCTTGATGCGTATGCTATCACATGCCCTCTCTGCATCAGCACCGCCCCCGGCCCCGATATTGATGTATCACGATACACCACAAAGTCCTTCATCCCCTCCGGAAGGGCTAACACTGGGGCTTCGCACAATCTCTGGCGAAGTGTCTCGAAGGAGGCCTGCTGCTCTGGGCCCCATGAAAAAGCAACACCCTTCCGGGTCAACATGGTGAGTGGCACGACGATCTTGGAGAAATCCCTGATAAATCTCCGGTAATAGCCTGCCAACCCTAAGAAACTCCTGATCTCGGTCGGGGACCTCGGCACCTCCCAACTCATCACTGCCTCAATCTTGGCCGGGTCGACCAATATCCCATTCTGGTTAATGAGGTGCCCCAAGAACTGGACCTCTTGTAACCAGAAATCACACTTGGAGAATTTAGCATAAAGCCTCTTCGATCTCAAAACCCCGAGGATCTCCCTCAAATGCTCCTCATGCTGCTCTCTGAATCTCGAATACACCAATATATTGTCGATGAACACGATCACCGAGCGATCCAACATCGGTCTGCACACTCTGTTCATGAGATCCATGAACGTTGTCGGTGCATTGGTGAGCCCGAAAGGCATCACCACGAACTCGTAGTGCCCGTAACGAGTCCTGAACGTTGTCTTATAGATATCCTCATCTCGTACTCTCATCCGATGATATCCAGACCTCAAATCAATCTTGGAAAACCAAGACGCTCCATGCAACTGATCGAACAAATCGTCGATCTTCGATAAGGGGTAACGGTTCTTGACCGTCAGCTTGTTCAACTCCCGGTAGTCAATACACATCCGATGTGAACCATCCTTTTTCTTAACAAAAAGGATAGGTGCTCCCCACGGCGAACTACTCGGCCAAATAAACCCCTTCCCCAGCAGCTCCTGAAGCTGCGAGGATAACTCCTGCATCTCTGGAGGCACAAGGCGATAGGCGCAACCCCTGGAACCAAATCGATACGGAACTCTACTCGCCTCTCGGGAGGCACACCCGACAACTTGTGACAATCCGAATATTTTCCGTCATTGTAACCCATTTCTGTTAATAAAACCGTTAGTATTTCTGATTTTTCCGCTAACTTTTGGATTAGGTCATTTAATTTAAGACTTTTATTTTGACCTCGTAAGTATCCAAACCTATTAGAAACATATGAAAACACCCAAAAGTATTAATTGGAAAATTTCCAGTTTCGACCACGTCGGGTTACGATAACTTAATCGGGTACGACCAAAAGCCCCGTTTAACGTCAGTATCGGGTAGAATTTCACCGAGCCTCAAACTCAAATCATATTTAAGGTTGAGTGAACCTCATTTGATATTTTTTTCACACTCTCTCACTACTCTCTCTCTCTAAAAACTCAACCCTTGATCCAAAATCACCTATTTCAAGCTTCAATTTGGTATGTAATCCTTCCTAGCTTATATTATAACACATTTAGCTTTCAAATTCGTGTTTAATTCATGAAATAGGACCAAGAGCATGTGTTTATGGCCCTGGAACAGCCCTAGGCAGCAAGCACACACAAATGGGGTTTTTGAGCCTCAAAACCCTTCCAAACCACCTTTAGAGCTTAGATATGACTTAGGGGCTTACAAGACCGGACTTGGAACACCAAAAACTCAACATTTGAGGGGTAAACATGAGTTTACGGCCCAAGAACATGCTTGGACCGTAAACACCCTTTCATAGGCTGTAAACCCCTTTTTAGGTGTTAAAATGCCCCTTAAGCACCTCCTAAGCCTTGGAATAAAGTCTAGAACCATCCACCAATGTGTTAGGGACCTTAAACTTGATAAAAACCATCCCCTTTAGGAGTTCAAGGCCGTAAACCCCCAAGGAATGGTTCCTGGGCCGTAAACTCTTATAAAATGGTCAAATGGTGCCCTAACTTCCTTCCATGGCTTGTATTTTGAGTTAGAATCACATGTGATTAATCTAGGACCACCAAAACACCAAAGGAATGTGTATGAGAGAGCTTACAGCCGTAAACTCCTAGTTTACAGTCGTAAACTCCCTAAATGGTCCATATGTTGGTCCAATTCCCTTCCATAGCCTTAGAACTAAGCCTAGCCTCACCCCACAAGTGTTATAAGGCCATTTAGCAACCAAGAACCCACCACCCATGAGTTTACAGCCGTAAACTCATAAGGATATGGTCTATGGGCCATAATCTCCTTTAGTAGTTTACTCTTGAAGGGCAAACTCCATATCTAGGCCCTATACCCTTGTAGATGCCACCCGGGTCACCCCAAACACTTGAATTGAAGTGTTTTCGCATCTAGAAGTGTTTATTCTTATTTAATTAATAGATCAAGGTCTAATTAGATACAAATGTGTATATCTTCATATTACATAGGAACCTCGTGCGTAATCAAGCCCCGATCTGACACTTAGCATCCTAGCCGACACATTTCTCGACCGGTGAGTTCATACCCCTACACCTTTTCCGTGTTTTTCAATGTTTTCAGGGGGGGGGGGGAATACAAGAAAAAGTACAAGGATATCTTGTACTCAAACTTATTATTTCATTTGAAATGTTTCATATTTCACATGCTTTTAACAATCGAAACCGTATTAACCAACAGTTTGACTTGTAGAGTTAGTTTTCAAATCTTATTATATATTGTTATATTATATATTTCTCAGATGATTTTCCACTTTATTATTCTTAAAGGCATTAGTTTAGTACTTTTGATTCGTCCTCTGTAACACTCCACAGAGATACGCGAGTGGAGGACCGCCCCTTGTAATTAGAATCTAAAACGGGATTTTTCGCATTATTACTTGTAAATTCGTTAATCTTAATAATTGGAGACACGTCCTCTGTAACACTCCACAGAGATACGCGAGTGGAGGACCGCCCCTGTAACCAGAATCTCCTGGAGGGAGAGCGTGACTTGAGTGTATAGATCTATACGGGGCTGACTACCCCGCACCTGGCTGCTAGCTACAGCCGAACCGAAAGGTTCAAGGGTGACGAAAGTCATAAAATGATAATGGACTTCTTATTGCCATATCTAGTCTATCGTATGGTTATGGAACTCGCAATTTAGATAACGAAGATTTACTTGTTGGTAATAATGAATTTAGTAAGCTAATAACCTTAAGAATTAGTTTACTTTCCACACAATAGTTTTATATACGTGTTAAAACCAACATACATTTCAAGGATAACCAGGCTTTCAGGAAACTTCACACAAACACTTAAGTATGGTAGATACTTGTACGTTACATTCAGAACCGATAACCAACCACAAACTTTTAAGGAAAATAAGGGTTTTTCCTGGGATAACATAACTCGTTTTTAACTAGATTGTGTAGTAACCAGATAACAAACTGTTCTTAACCAAACTGTGTAACAAATGTATAAACAAACTTTACTTATTAGAAAATATGGGATTTTCTTGGATAACAACTCTTTCAGGAAACTAAAGGAAACTTGTTCATTTTCAGAAAAAAACCGCTTATGAACTCACCAGCTTTATGCTGATTTTTAAACTGCTTGTATTCTCAGGTTCTCCTTAGATATGTATCCCGCGTTCTTTTGCTGAAGACGGAGTGTATGGAAGTCTCGTCTTACTTTTGATTAAACTTATGTATCTACAAAACTTGTACAACTTTGTTTTTCAAACAAATGTAATGATTCTATGTAATGTAATGTTTTGTGTTTACTATGCTTACTATGTACATTGGTTGTGATATTACATGACGTCTTCTGCCCCGGAACGTTTCCGCCATCGGTTTCGGGGTGTGATACAACTACTCTGGGAAAAAATCCGGGAACTCTCACACTATCGGAACCTCATCAACTGACCTCGGTCTCTCTGACTCAACCCTCGCATCCATCATATATGCCACAAACCCACTATAACCCTGCTGTAGACTCTGTCTCGCTCTAGCGGCCGAAAAAAATGCCGACCCCGAACGTGTACCCTCGCTGTATATAGTAAGAACTCCCCCACTAGGGTCTCATATGGTCACCAACTGTCGCTCGCAGTCGATAACCGCTCCGAATCTGCTCAACCAGTCCATGCCCACGATGACACAGACATCTCCCATCGCAATAGGAACTAAATCAATCGGAATTCAACACCGAAAATCTCGAGTACACACCCTCGGATCACCTCTATGGCATACACCGCCCTCTCGTCATCTATGGAAACTCTCAGAGGTCGACTCAACGCCTCTCGACTAACACTGATGTGCTGACTAAAAGCCAAAGATACAAAAGACCAACTCGCACCTGAGTCAAATAACACCAAGGCAGGTACAAAACTCACAAGAAAAGTACCTACGCATAACATAATATAAGCACAATATCTCAACATCAAAATAAATACATGAAAGAATACATACCAGCCACGACATCGGGCGCTGTGCGGATCTCTTTCGCGGTCAACTAAAAGGATCTCCCTCGTGCCTTCGGTGCCTCGGCCTTCACTGGCCGGCTCTCAGTAGCTCTGATAGCAGCAGGGGCAGATCCTTGAGATGCTCCCCACAACTGTGGACACTCTGCCTTCCGGTGTCCGGTCTGGTTGCAGTGAAAACATACTGCAAACCCCTTGGGGCAATCCTTGGCCATATGCCCCTCCTTGCCATATTTGTAGCAAGACCCTGCTCTGCACACCCCATCATGGCTCTTTCCGCACTTGCCACAAGTGCGGCCCCTCTAACTCCCCGATCTCGAATCAGCGGGCTTGGCCCGCTTGGCTGCCGGCTGAGACTGTGCCGGTCGTCGATCCCTCCCTTGAGACTCAGCCTCCTCCCTAGCATGGGTCTCCAGCTCTATCTCCCTCTTCCGGGCAGTTTCCTGAAGCTGAGCAAATGTCTGGTACGTCGAGTTCGCCACGAACTCTTGTATATCGCTCCTCAAAATGCTCAGATATCGGCTCATACGTGCCTGCTCGAGGGACACGTGCTCTGGGCAGAACATCGCCCGCTCATGGAACATCCTCGTAATCACTGTAACATACTCAGTACCCCGCTTGAGGGTCAGAAACTTGTAACATACTGAGTTCATGGGTGCAAGTTCAGGGTTCAAAGTGAAAATGTGAATGGGCAACTCGGCCAGTCCATGGCTGGACTCGGCGAGTAGGGTCACAATTATGGTCGCGTGTTTGAGTGGCCAACTCGGCGAGTCGGCGGCTGGACTCGGCGAGTTGGTGTTGTGTGGAGAAAACCCTAATTTCGGGGGTTGAGCCCTATATAAAGGACATTATACCCTCTCTCCAGCCTCCTTACTCTCCCTTGAATCCCATAAAACTCTAATGCGCGTTTGTGAGTGATTTGAGAACATTTGAACCTTGGAGGAGTGTTTGTGGAAGAGATCTTGGAGAGTTAAGAGGCTTGGAGCAAGGGGCTTTGCAAGGATTTGGATTACTCTTCTGTTAGGGCTTTCTTTTGAGGTATTATTTCGTTGCATGGGATGTTATTCATCTAGATTCATTCATTTTGGGGTTTTTGGAAAGCATGGCTTGTGATATTTTGAGTTTGGAGGTTAGATCTGAGGTTGCTACCTCAGATCTGGAATGGAGGAAGTCTAGAGTGCATAAAAGTCCCTGTTCTTGAGTGTTTGGTGAAGCCATCTTGTCCCAAACCTTAACCCTAGAGTGTTATATGCTAGATCGGTTTGATTGGATGTGAATTGTTATATGATTGAATGTTTATGTGCACATGGTTGTTGGACTGGGGTTGGGTTGAGGCGGGTCCTGCTTTGTGCTGTAGGCCAACATACCCAGGGCAGACCGGTTATCCTGAAGGCCCAGCGAGTGGTCCGGATAGGATGAAGGCCCAGTGTGGGCGGGCCAGTCATACTGTAGGCTCGGAGAGTGGACCAGGCCGACTGAAGGCCCAGTGCGGGCGGACCAGTCATACTATAGACTCAGAGAGTGGACCAGGTGGATTGAAGGCCTGGTGTGGGCGGACCAATCACACTGTAAACTTGATGTATATGGCTAGACTCAGAGGGTGGACCAGGTGGACTGAAGGCCCGGTACGACGGACCAGTCACACAGTAGACCCGAAGTGCATGACTGTTCTATGTTCTGTTATGATATGGCATGTTGTGCGTTTATGGTATATGTGGTTGGTATTTTGGGGGTATCTCACTAAGATTTCGGGCTTACAGTTGTGGTTTAATGTTTTCCAGGTTCTTCAAGAGACCGTGGCAAGGCAAAGGCGTGATCGTACCGCTCCTCATGATTATGTTTTCTGATGTGGTTCTGGGAAAACTCTGATAATAATTGTATTGAAAACCTTTTTGTAATAACTTGTGAAACTGGGTTGTTTTTGAAAAATTTAAATTGGTTGAAATTTTTAGAGTGTTACAAAACTCCTGGGCCAAACGCTCCCTCTCCACCTGGGGAACGTACTCATCTCGGAACATAGCAGTGAACCTCTCCCAGGTCATTGCAGCAAGCTCAACAGGCGTATAGTGCACCGTCACAAACTTCCATCAGTCCTTCGCTCCCAAGCGAAGCTGGTTCTGCGCGAACTAGACTCTCAAATGATCTGGAGATGAGCAAGTAAAGAAACACCCCTCTATGTCTGAAATCCACCTCATCGCCGCAATCGGGTCCTGGGTCCCATCGAACTCTGGTGGTTTTGTGTTGCTGAACTCTCGGAACAGCAACGCATCACCACCCTGCGGCCTAGTCGCAGCTATAGCTACAGTGGTCGCAGCAACAACAGCCTCAGAAAGAGCAGCATATCTCTCATCAAAAGTCTCTACCACTGTGGTCTTGATAGACCCGAACATCTCTGGTATCTCTGCCCTGATGGCCGCAACCACCTCCTCATGGATGATCCTACGGATCTCCTCGTCACTCGTACCGTTGCTCTCTGGTGTGTGGCGTGTCCCAACCATGATCTCTCTCTCTGAAATACAACATAAAAATATCAGGGACTCGCTCGAGTATAGTCACACTCAAATACTCCACCCTACTTGTTCCTTGGTACTCTAAGGATTCTTACTTGGACTATGCACTGACCCGATGTCTTCAGTAGTACGGGCCTAATACTACCGTCCACACCGCATCATCATTCACCCCAAGTCATCCTCCCAGGGTCCCAAATCCCAAGTACTCTACTCTCTCTAATCATAGGCTACTCGCTAGTAGATCTCTCATAAGCTTCTCGCTGCTATCTAAACAGTATCAAGCATCCCTAGCAGCAAAACTCCTAGACTAAGGCATCACATATCAGGCCACTCTAGTCCTAATAAGAATACCTAGTCTACTCTAGCATGTATAATATAACTCATAGCATATCATATCTCATAACACTTATTGTAATGGTACTTTGGTAAATCACCGTTCGGGCGCTGACTGTCCGTACACACGACTCTGCTCTGTTTGTCTCGAAAGCTCTTTTTTACTCTTTTGAAAATTATTTTATTATCGAAATTTCCTCAAATCCTCAGTTTGAGTCCAGATACGCCCGAAGGTGCACCCAAATCCCTCAAACCAAGGCTCTAATACCAACTTGTAACACTGTAAAAATTAAAACAAATTTTCGCGTTTTCAAAACACATTCTCCAAACACATTAATTAATAAAATGTCATTGTATCAAATCTTTGTTTCACAAAACATTCCCCAAGGTCAAAATACATAAAATCCCATGTGTGTGTACGAATCATGCCGGCGCCTTCCCGCGTTCATCATTGGTACCTGAAACACATAACACATAACACTGTAAGCATAAAGCTTAGTGAGTTCCCCAAAATACCACTCTAACACATATTAGCCACTCAAGGCTATAACTCTGTTTGACCCTCTAGTCAATGTGTCTCAGTGGGACCCTACAGTCCCAACTCTCTGTGGGCCCTCTGGCCCTAACTCTGTGGACCTAAAGGTCCTAACTCTATGGACCCACTGGTCCTAACTCTGTAAACACTGAATCATGCATATCACATATCACATATCACAATAATTATAACACATAAATAGCATGCAAATACACTGGCACCTAACTCTGAAATACACTGTCACATACTCTGTTTACCACTTTAAGTAAAGTATAGTGAGAAGACTCACCTCTGGTAACTCGGTAAATCTCTGACCCGGAAAACTCTGGTCTAGCCTCCGCCTAATCACCTGAAATAAATACCCTATTTAATATAACTCTCAAAGGCTAGACTATGTCCTCTTATGACACTCTTCAGAAGGGTAAAAGACCATTTTACCCCTCTCATAACTCAAAAGGCCCCACTATGTACCATACCCTAAAATTCAACCAAAAGTCAACTTTCCGGGTTACGCTGCGCGTACCAGATGTGTACACTGAGCGTACCCGGCTGCCTCTCAGAATCGGGGAACGCCATCTAGTACGTGGCGCGTACTGGGATTACGCACGACGTATTCCCCTGCTTCAGCCCTTTAGCTCTTGAGGTCTTAAACAGTTAAGACCCACGTCCAACTTCTAGATCTGACCACTTCTAAGCCTCTTAATCCATAAAGTTGATGACTTTAAGCCTTTGCATGGCTGAACAAGTCACCAACTCCCATAATATTCCATTCTCTAATTCTAGAAGGCTTAATACTCAAGCATGACCCCATATCAACAACCAAGATAGAAACTTTATGGATCTAAACCACTAATACCACTGAAAAGGGACAAATAGAAACTCCCGAGTACACCCAACGTACTCATTTGCCACATTTTTCCTCTAAAGGGCTAAACTTGACACAAGAGAAAAGAAGGAGGATTGAATAGTTGTACCTGAATCTTGGGATGTTACAAACACATACAATCATATTTATGTGAACAAATTACAAACCTGTGACAGATTACTATGTGACAGATTACTATATGGACCGATTACCAACATGAATAATTTTATGAAAACAAAACCTGGAAAAAACAAAAATGTGAAAATAAATATATACAATTACATTTATGTGGACATCGGAGAGATTACAAACCTCTGAATTACTCTATCGACACATCAACACATAAATCGAGCATATCAACACATTTTTTCACATATCAACACATGAATCACATAAACTCATGAACACGAACATGGTAAAAAGAACTTAAAACTAGACATGGGAGTGTTTGGAATTTCAAAAATCAAAACTTATGTGATGGATGTGTCGTCGTCGGTAGAGTAAAACTGCATTCGACTTTTTTGGTTTTGGTCCAAAAGGAACATATTTTTCATATTTTGGTTTAGATTTCAGTGTTTCATGAAGAAAGTAGAGAATAAAAGGGTAAAATTGATATTTTATGGATGACCTGTCAACTTGGGGACAAACTATACAGATTCATTTTTGAACAAAATCCGTAAAAAACACCTAAGCCCATTAGCTAAAAATGTTATTTGTTCAAATGGACATTTTATTACGGAAACTGAATAAAATATTGGTTATTTCTTATACAAATTCAACATATAATCTTTCTTTTCTTCTATATATAAACAAACTATGTCATTTGAGAATTGAGATCTTAAAATGTTTTGCTTAACCGAAAAGGATCAAATGATCAACCCCGACAATAAGACATAAGTTCAAAGAGAGGAATCCAACTATAAAAATCCAAAATTGAGGAAATAAAGATCAAAATCATATCTAGTTATGTTTCGTACACACACATGTATGGCAATTTGCAAGCAAATATATGCTAAAAGTCAAGAGCACCCATAAAATGAAGATATGTCAAGAAAGGTCCATGAAAATACAGATAAAACTCTAGCCTTCCATCATTGATCATCTTGAATCCTCATCCTAGTCCATGATAAATTGGTTGGAGAACAATTTTATCATAGAAACACGCTATGGTTATAAGAAAAAACAAAGAGAAATTAAATATATTTCTACATTTTTCTTCTACATATCCTCCTACACGTTTTAAATGGTGACATGTGTCACATAAGTGTATTAAAATATTAATATTTTCATTAAAGATGACATATGTCATTATTTAAGATGTATAAGAAGATAAGTATAAAAAAAATATAAGAGGATATTTAATTTTATAAAAAATAGATTGTCTTAAATCCACTCCAACACAACCATAACTTAAAGTATACAATTAATTTCATCATCGTATGGTCATGATTTTCATAATTCAAATTAAGCTAAAACATAAATATATATAATGAATAAATTTACATATTATTACTAAATTTACTTATTTTTTTTAACAGAAAAATAGAGTTTAAATAAACTAATATGTTTAGGTTGTTTTATAAATAAATAAACAAATAATTTAATATGTTAGGCTTTTAAGGTGAATTTTAGAAAGATGTTAATTTTGGAAAGGTTTAAAAAAAACCAACCGTTGGAAGTGGGAAGTCAAAAGGTTAGTCGGTGTATTGGCGCTTAATATTCCCACCTTCCTCACTCTTCCATTCTTCATTCATCCCGACGGAGAGACTACTCACTTTCTCTGTAACTCTGCTCCTCGGAACCCAAACAACACCATCCTTCACACCCATCTCTATAATCCAAAGAAATTATCAAGATCGCTCTAACTTTTCATTCTTCTCCGTTTCATTCACTCTTCACTCACCCCTTCCCTCCCAACACCGTCGGGGACAAGTTTCTTTGAAGAAGAGGGTTTTATTTGGAGGTGATATCCTTCACATCGCTTTATTCTCTTTTTCTTCTAGCGACACCGACTTTTCCTCTTTCTTTCATTCTCCGGCGTTCAAGAATCATCTGTTTTTCCCTCTTCGTCTCTTATGTGACGTTCTTGATTTTTTTTGTGTGTATTTTTTATCTTATTCGTTATTTTCAATTAGGCCAAGATTCTTCGGGTCTCTCGTCATTACTGGATTCATAATGCTATTGGGTTGTACCTTTATGCATTGTAGTTGTATGACGTCTGGTTACGATGTCATTTTGGTTCGCCGTCATCGATCAAGAAAAGCAGATCTTTCTCTTATGATCTACAGGTAGCGTGTTTAATTGTATCTTTTTAATAATGACGTGTTTTAGGTAACTTTTTATGTCATGAAACTGGGTCTCTTCGTTTTTTCTTCTAAGCATGCATAATCATCGCTAAAAGTATCAAACGCTATACCCAAGGATCTACTTGAACTATTTAAAAAAATGTTTACTTGTTAATTAATTGTTTTTCTGTGCACTTTAGGTGTTTGATGAAATGTCTTAATTAAGTTAAAGTGTTGTTTTGCTTTGTTTTGTGGGTGAAAATGTTACTGGATTAAATTATGCATAGAGGTAAATAATCACAAGCCAAAGTAAAATATTTAACTTATTGAGATTTTGAAATTCAATTAGGGAAAGATAAAAGTGTCATATAAAGTTGTTTTGAAACAAAATTTGATTGTCACTGTTACAGAAATATTGGACTAATGTTTGTAACTTTCTTACTGCAGGATTTTAGAGACTGAATTCGATTTTTGGGGGCATATATCTCTATCAAATGAGGCTAGACTCCTCCTTCTCAGGACACTCACAACCATGTCTACAATCCAAAGAAATTATCAAGATCATTGTAAGTTTTTATTCTTATCATTTTTCTCTTTTCCGTTCTCTAAGGTTTTTCTCTAGTTTATGGATAAGAACAAATCTGTGTTTAGTTGTTGCTTTTTTTTTTTTTTTTCTGTTTTTCTTATTGGGGTTGTTTCTACTATTACCCTGTCTTTTTCTTTGGCGGATTTTTCTGTGAAATCTGATTTTCTAACTGCACAAGTTGTATTGCAACATAAAAACAGAAGGAAACTACATAGTTTTTCTGTATTTTTTTTTATTGGGGTTTCCTTCTTTAACTTTTTATTGGGTTTTTTGTTTTTCTGTAAAAGCTTGATTAAGCGTGTCTGCTAGGTTCATTTTGGAATGTGTTTTTTATGATATTTGATAATGTCTTATATGTTTGGATGGTATTTTGTTGGTCATCTGAGAATGTATTTCAGATTCTCTCAACATTCTTATGAATAACCAATTTTATCGGATTATGATGTTCTAGTCAATTCTCGTTTTGTAAATGTGTGATAATGGAATACTCCATCACCTAATTTTTATTCATTTTGCTGTTTCTCTTCCACTGATTTGCATTGTACTACTGTCTTGTCATGGTTTGAATGTGTTGATAGTTTTGTGTTCAGTTGCTTGTAATTTTGTGGATGTGTGATCATGGAAGACTCCATTACCTAATGTTTATTTCTTTCCTGTTTCTCTTCCACTGATTTGCATTTTACTAATAAGATAATAACTCTAGTCAAAATCTTGGTTCGTGTCATGGTTTGAATGTGTTGATAGTGATGTGTTCAGCTGCTTTTAATTTCTGATGTGTCCTTGTAAGATCATCAACAAGCCAAAGAAACCGTAATACCAGAAGCTATCTAAGCCTAAGAACTTAAGATTTCAGTCCAAATGTTTAACCTCCAGCTGTTTGATGAAACGCCTGGGAAATATCAGAAGTTACACAGGTGGATTGAACTTACCTCCCCTTATACATTTTCATATCACTTTATCTTTTCTAACATCCTGATTTGTTAGACATGCAGACCCTTAAGATTCTTCAGTTGTCAAAGTAGATTAAGGATAAGCTGAAAGAAGTTGATCAAAATGGTACATTCTTTTGGTAGCAATTAACAAGGTTGCTCAGTTATTCTGTCATGGAGCATTTTGGTTAACCAAGAGAAACAGTTTCTTATGTTTAATCTATGTAATTGGTTGGATGGTTTGTTTCTAATTTGCATAAATTTATTTGTAGATTGTGGAAGATGCAAAGCTCTGATATTACAATGCGAATCAGATGAATTTGTTAGTGCTATCACTGTTGAGAATGACAATCTGGAATCATTTAGTGATGATTCTTCAACAGATGATGCGGATGATAGTTCTATGGAGCTTGAAGTCAATAACCCTGCTTGTGGTCAATTTTCTCTTGTTTGTTCATTATAGAATCGTACTTTCATTTCTATCTGTTACAGCATTGTAATTTCAACTTTTTATTCAAAGGGCATTGCATTTAGAAAATTCTATGCAGTTATAGAACTATATTTTTAATCCTTCTATTTAAGACATCATACTTTAAAAATATATCCATTCATAGCAATGAAAATTGCTTTGTATCTTGATGACATAGCTATAATTGGGGAGTTTTTTAAAAGTAAAATGCTATTATAGGAAAAAAATGAAATGAGGATGCTATAATGTGCAAATCAATGAAATTAGGTTGATATTTCTTGCATCTAAACCAATAATGATGTATAGTATTTGTGTTTTAGAAATAAAGCTTGTGAATATTCCTGAGATGAACTATATAAGATTTTAAGTTGACTTTTATGATTAAAAGCATAAGATTTTGTCTGGAGAGAAGTAGTTGATGAAAAAGGAAGGGTCGGGTTAAAGATTATTGATAGGTAATATGTAAGAACTTAGTCTAATCTTTAAAGTGAGTAATTACTGAAAGATACAAATACAATGGTGAAGGAAATTGAAATTAGATATGGTAAATTCATCCCATAGGTGATCTCTGTAATTCAGATTCTGTAACTTTAACTCTGTTACTCTTTCAGATCTCATTTTGTTGGGGTATGTGATTGTGGTAACATCTGGTGTATGTTTAATGTTGCTGCATTTAATGCAGTGAAGTCATCTGGTTAGTTGCTATTTTATTAATTCTTTTTTTTTCCTCACCCTGTTTTTGCTGCAAATGTATTATTAAACTTCAGTTAATTCCCAATCTTAATATTGCAGGTCTGGTTTCTATTGTGAATCACTCTTCTGCATAGGCCATATTTTGTGTGCCACAGACATTGCATATTGTAAGTTAGCGAATAATACAATCTATGATCACTTAATATAAAAGTTGTTGATGTGAAATTTATAATTAAGTGATTCTTTCTTGTGTTTGGGTTTTGGAGAGCATCATAAATCTTTGCTATGGATTGATGGTAGTAGGTAATATAGTAACCAATGGTCTTTCTCTTACTCCTTTTGAAGGTTCCCTGAAACCCCCTTATGTGTATGTAAATGTGGCTCGGTAGTTAAAATTCATGCAACTTTGTTACAATTTGCATGCTATTCTTTTCTATAACTGAAATTTATGGATACAAAAATAGTTTAACTCAAGGATAATATGACAATTTTATTTTGATTAATGATTTTAGAATTTGAAAGCGGTTTTTGATATTGGTGTATTATGGTGGCTCAGTTGGATCTTATCAAGGAGTAAGAAACTCAAATTCCATAACTATATAACAGAGTATATGATAAATTTATGTATTTTATAATCAGTAAGGCTTATTAGGTGTGTGGTTATTACTTAAATAAGGCAACAATTTACAAAACTTTCTTCATTTCTATGTTATGTGGGACAGATTAGTATATTACTCCAGTAATTTAACAAAATGAAAGACAAGCTTGATTTCCTTTATGGTTTCAAGTGCATTTGTATCTTGATGTCATGGATATTCTTAAAGTTTTAAGTTATTTTTAGGGCCAATAACATCTTACTTTCATGTAGTTGTTTTATAGCATTTTGGTTTCATTTCTTTCTATTATAATATTGTACTTTCAACTTTTTCTTATTAAGACATTGTACTTTGAATTTTTTTACCCACATAATATGGCATAATACTTTTAGATATTTTCTTATTAGGGCATTTTGCTTTCAAATTTCTACCCAATTATAACTTTGTACTTGTATTTTTTTCTTATCGTGACCTTGAACTCTGGATAATCTACCTATTTTATAGCATCACACTTTCAATTTATTTTTTTGGCTTATTAGCGCATTATCCTCTCAGAAGCTCACCTAATTAAGCAGTGAAATTGCTTTGTATGGCATTGCTAAAACTGTGTAGGTTTTTTTTGAAAGTACAAATATGGAAATTTGCAATGAAAAAATTGTTTTGCGAATTTTTTGCAATTAAACAATAAATGATGTGTAATATTCATGTTTCAGAAGTAAAAGTTGTGGATGTTCAAGAGATGAACTATACAAAGATGAAGTGTAAACATATGTAGAATCCTTACTCTCTTATGCTTTTGGCATGCACTAAGACTGATGTCAGTGGAAGGTTGGATAGGGACCGACAGACTCTTGATCTGAGTAAAAGACGAAAATACCCTGCACATCCTTATCATTTAAAATTTTCCCTAGAAAGGCAGAATTTTGAGTTGATTTTTATGACCCTGAGAATCAAAGTGTAAACATGTATGTTTTTACCTTTAACACTATAAAACACCTTGTATTATGTCCGTTTTTATATAGGGCAGTAAGTTGTTATGTCCAATTTTTTTTTTTTTTTTTTTGTTAAAAAGCATGATATTTTTTCAGTGTGGTCAACATGGGAGCTAGTGCACTCTTCACTGAAGCAGTTTTCGTTGAAGCTGGTGTTATGACAGTGTGTTTTTAAAAAATAAAAGGCCATTTGAAAAGTAATGCTACTGAGGTTGCTAGGGCTTTGGGAGTACGTGCTTAAATTTCTTGGCTCAAAAGGGAAAAGGTTACTTATTTTTTTAAAATTTAAATACTTTGAATTTCATTTAATCTAATGATTTCCAGTTAAACTTTGCATCACTGACAGAAGATGAACTTAAGCATGCATAAAGTTCATGTCACTTTTGTTTCCAAGTTTAAGTATTTCCCTAAATATAAAATTATAATTATTATTTTTCTTATTTAATACAGGATATGATTGAAAATGCATTGGAGATAAAAGGTACTCATCCGAAGGAGGTTATGACTACTCTTGTAAATGTAGTTACGGTTGATTCTGGTGCACTTTTGGTTGATTTACCTTGATTGTTTTATGAAGTTATATAAAGATACAAAAGTTTTTTTTTGCATAAATTTCTCAAATGTGCAGAGGATGATGATGACAAGGATGTTTATCTCCAATTAAGTGATGTATCTGCTTTATTTGTTGTCGTTGACTATAAATGGAGTCAGTTTTTTTGGCCTATTATTGATAAGTGTTGTTTGAGTTTTAAGCTTTAGCAGGTGTATATCAATTTCAAGTGTGAAATATGTTTATTACATAGATCTAATCCGAGAACATATCTTTTCCCACAACCAACAAGATTTCCTTTCGCAAAACATTTTGGTTAACCAACAAAAACAGTTTCTTTAGTTTAATCTATCTATGTAATTGGTTCGATGCTCCATTTCTCATTTGCACAAGTTTATCTGTAGGTTATGAAAGAAGCAAAATGCTCTGATTTTACAATGAGAATCAGAGGAATTTGTTAGTGCTATCTATCACTGCATTGTTGAGGATGACAATGTGGAATCTTTCAACAGATGGTGTGAATGATATTTCTAGGGAGCTTGAACTCAATAATTAATCACCTGCTGTTGATAAGTCTAAAGTCACACAGGTATGCTGGGAAAGGGTAGGTCTAGATTGTTATTCCTTCAAAGATTGTGGAGGTATTGTAGTTTGATTTTTTTATTTTATTGATCTTTAAAGATTGGCTGTAGTGAGGCTTGTGAAGACTCTGTCACCTATTGTTTTTTTCTTTCATTGGTTTGCATTTAACTAATAAAATAACTCTGGTCATTTAGTCATGGTTTGAATGTGGTAGGTTTACCATATTGTAGTTTGTTGGTTTGTTTATGAGGTTAAATCATGTATTCATTTTCATCGCATGTTATTATTAAGGTCACTTAATCTGCCACATTTACCAAATGAGCTAATGCCATCTCTTCCATCAGCAACTTGGGTTAAGGTTGTATCACTTTTAAAGCTTATTACAATTCAGTGTAACTTCAAATCCTTTTGTTGAATCACCACTTGGGTTAACTCTGTCTTGTTATCACTCTTAAAACATCTCTAACAACATGAGTTTCTTTGATTTGAGTTAATCTCTCATGATTTCTTCCATTTGATTAATGATTTATTTTCCATATGAATTGGTGCTTTTTAGGGAAGTAACAACCATCACCACCCTTTTCTTTTCGTCCACCAAAACCAGATGATGTTCTTACAATATGTTACACAAGTGGGCACTAAAGGGTCTCTGTATCAGAAGTTACACAGGTGGATTGAACTTACCTAATTTCCCTTATAACATTCATGTTCATATCAGTTTATCTTTCTTTTGTAGACCCTGAGATTCTTTAGTTGTCAAAGCAGATTAATGAGAAGTTGAAAGAAGTTGATCAAAATGGTAAATTCTTTTGGTAGCAGTTAACATCTATGGGTCCAATATTTAGCATATCTAACTGATTTTGAAAAAAAAAACTTATATAGACTGTATAGTGTTCATGTGACATTATACTTTTAAATTGTTTACCCACATATGGCATAATACTTTTAGATATTTTCTTATTAGGGCATTATGCTTTGAACTTTCTACCCAATTATAACATTGTACTTCTATTTTTTTCTTATTGTGACATTATACTTTGGATATTCTACCTATTTATATTCTGGATAATCTACCTATGTATGGCATTGCTAAAACTGTGTAGATTTTTTTAAAAGTACAATGTTGAAATTTACAATGAAAAATTTGTTTTGTATCTTGATGACATTGCTATAATTGGGCTATTTTTTCAGAGTACAATACTATAATAAGGGAAAATGAAAGTAGGTTGCTATAATACACAAATCAAAAAGATTAGATTGCAATTTTTATGCAATTAAACAATAAATGATGTGTAATATTCATGTTTCAGAAGTAAAAGTTGTGGATGTTCAAGAGATGATGTCAGTGGAAGGTTGGATAGGGACTGACTGACTCTTGATCTTTCATATGAGTAAAAGACAAAAATACCCTCCACATCTTCATCATTTAAAATTTTCCCTAGAAAGACAGGATTTTGAGTTGATTTTCATGATTAACATTCATTAGATTTTGTTAGGAGAGAAGTAAATGATGAAGAAGGAAGGGTTCATACTGGAGGCTGCTTAAAGATTGCAGATAGGTAAGATGTAAGAAATTAACCTAATCTTTAAAGAAAGTATTTTCAATTTTTCTTATTGTCTTCATAGTAACCTTCTGATGAATGTGGTAAGCTTCACACAAATTAATCAAATAGTATGGAGATAAACTACTTATTAATTGATCGACTTCTGACTCTACTATAAGTTCTACACTTAATAACGACATCACACTTGCAAATTTATCCATGTTTTTGTAATCTGACATGTCACCCTTTTTAAATACAACAAAATCTTTTACAAATATCTGTCATTATTTACTTAAAATCAAAATTTGTTGTGCTACACAGATTATTTATGTGTTCTTTGATCATACGGTTGATTCCTTTGTTGTTCTTCTTTTGGTAACATGTAACGCTCGTAGATCCTGGCTAGTCAACTTAGAGATAATAGAGGTTGAAAACGAATTTTCGACAAAAGATTATTTAGAATAAATAATGTTAACCAAGTTGTATAATACGTCTTAAGGGTTCCGTACATATAAAGAACGCCGAAATCCGAGTTATAACGAAGAAGTTATGGTCCGTCGAAGTTTTACGGCAAAACCGGCACGACACCGGGAGACATAACTAGTGAATTTATGATGGAGGAATTTTTAGCCTTATTGATCTAAACAAAAGTTGTAGTTTACGTTAAACTGGGAACATAAAAAAAACGCCCAAATCTGACTTCGTATGAGGAAGTTATGAATTTTCTAAGATTTGGCATAGCAGTGCACAACCTAAAACTCGAATTTTAGATCGAGCGGTTTTTGGCCTACGCGACCTAAATGAGAATTGAAGATCTCATTAATAGGAACTCGACAGTAAAAAGACAGACGAAAATGGAGTCCGTATGAAGGAGTTACGAATTCTTCGCGGTCATTTAACAGTCTAATCTCCTCGTACTGTTAAATTTAGTATCAGTCGAGAATTAGCCAACAGAGTCTAAATGAAAGTTGTAGATCTTGTTTTTACCTACGCGTGGATATAAAGAACGTCGAAAATGGAGTTCGTATGCGAAAGTTATGAATTTTTGAAAATCAGCTGATTTCCACCCTGTGTGCGATGCCACGTGTTGGCTCACAACGTGATCACCTTAAAAACCACGACGTGAGTGACCCTCCAGCTTCCTATAAATAAGAGGTGAAGCCCTCTTCATTCCTCACACCTCCCCTCACTTCCCTCTCTCTAGAACTTCTCTCTAGCCCCGAAACCTCCCAAAACCCACCGAAAAGCCTAGGGAACCTCTCTAACACGAGAAAAAGAGCCTTTCGGCTCGGGAACGCTGCTCCAGCGGTGCCCGGTTTTGAGAAAAACTCGTTGTAAGTGAGCTACGCCTACGCTATTTTTAATATAACTTTTATTTAATTATAGTAACGTTATTAGGAACTTATAATAAATACTTGGCTATTATTATGGGTTATATAAGTATTGTTTAACGTTTATATAATAGTAATAATAGCTAGACTATTAATTAGTCTCGGTGAATAATAAACTAAACCCTAGTGGTAATGATACTAGGTTTTGTCGAGGGAAATTGTTTTAAGAGTAATGAAGCGTTGTCTGAATTCAGAGTCACGACCTTATCAAGTGAGTGCATGGTCCCTTTCATCTTACACATAGATATGAAGTATTTTATATAAACTACGTGCTTTGTGTGCATATTATCTGTATACTTGCTATTTATGATGGATGAACAATTTTATACAAGTTTTATATGATTTAAACTGTATATGTATTTATATCTACATAATATGTTGGGTAAAACATGGGTAGATGAAATATGAGTTGGATGATGAGTTGAGAGGTAAGGGTGAGAGGTGGACGATGTGACAAGCCTTGTTCCCAAATGTTGGCCCCGTCATCTAGCAGAGTATGAATGATAACCACGAACTATTCTAGACAGTCCAGTGGAACACGAGAAGGCTCGCAACCTGTAGGTGTTGTGAACGATGTGTTCACCGGTGTAATCTAAAAACCCATTGACATGTATTGCGAGTGGACTATCGAAAACAATACTGTCAATAAACGAGATAACCCTAGCAGCTGTGCTCGAAGGACAATACTGGCAGTTGCGCCTCATATAGAATGTCACAATTCTGGCAGCTGCGCCTAAGTGATAGAACTAGCAGTTGTGCTTGACAGTTGTGTCATTGACAATGATGGACTTCGTACCTATTCCTTAGGATAATCCTTAGGAATGAATAAATGAGAAATAGCTGATTCTTAGGGTAGATCCTTAAGAGTAAAGAAGATAATGGGGATGGGCAATTAGGTTAATTGTTTGATGATTAAACATAATAATTATATTACTGTGGGTTGAAAACCCTATGTACTCACCAGGTTTCCCAACCTGATCCACTCAGTTTATTTATATAACATGTGTTGATATGAAGTCACGTTACACTGAGAGATTAAGAAGATATAAATCACTAGTGATAAAGAATGTAAGTTCTGTTTATGCTTATGTTTCTATATTGACGATGTCATCCCAAATGTTTTAAAATGAATACAAATACTTTTCTTCGGAAATACTATGATAATGTATTTATCATATTTTACTGGGAATAAATTCCGCAACATTTTTCTTAAAAGATGTACTCTGATTTTTATAAAGCATAAACAAAATCGGTCTTTTCTGGCCGTGAAAATGGGGATGTCACGTAACATCATGAAGATTTTTTATAGTATATATTCTAATAGTTGAGGATCTTTCATCTACCTTGATTCATCATTGTTGTCGATGCGGAATAGCCCACTTCCTTGAGAATGTATTAAGTTCATACTTTTTCTGTCATGTTGTGACTAAATTTCACTAATTGCCCTCACATTTGCTATAATATTTCAAATTTAATATGCCTCGTGTTCAATATTTTTGATCCTAATAATGTCACTAATAGCGTTCATATTATAATTCTTTTTTTTCTATAATCTCATAGTTTAAGCCTATGTGTGTAAAATCTAAACCTAATACGTTTAAATTATGTCTATGATACCAAGTTGTAACACACTGTTTTGTTTGTTTGTTGGGTTTTTTTTTTTTTTTTTTTTTTTTTTTTTTTTTTTTTGCATTTGAAATGACATATTTTTGGAACATCTTATGATATAAATTCCTATCTTGTAGAATTTTTGCTTAATAAAAAACATTTTTAAAAGTAATAGTCTAACTTGAGGGTTACAACTTCATATCAAAACAACCATATTGAAGCAAAATTATATACATATAAAATTTAAATCGAAAGTAAGTCTAGCTACAAGTGCTTAACTTCTAAAACAAAAGTTAACTCGGACCGTCCATGGTTTTTTTTTTCTTGCATGGTTAGTCCCTATAGATGGTAACACTTAAATGCTTCCATTGAAGCTCCCCACGTGCCTTGCACGCAGGGACATTTTTGTCTTTTCAGGGGTGGCATACAAGAACCAGTGTAGCGCGACTTGAGTGTAAAACCGATCATTTCTCATTTCATCCTCCTTCGACCTTTTCCAATGCACAACAAAACCCTAGTTTTCTACGATGGTGAACTAGAGGATTATGTAAGAATGGGAGGAATGCGATCTTTATAGGTCATACGGTAAAATCTTGTACACTACTCTGTTGATCATCTATTATTTGTTCCCAAAAGGTTGAAATATTTGAATTTTTTAACATTTTGTAGCTAATAATCCGTCAATGTTCTCGATATGATTGCACTATGGAGGGGTTTTTACGAAGTTTCCAGGCCGCAAATACATCACGGGGAAGATGAAATATACTGATAACATTGATAGCGACTTGTTCTTGGTGTTGATATAGATGAGATGATAGAAGTGTTGATTGCGTGGAACCATGTAAAATTATTTACTACCATTTCAAACGACCAACCTGGGATTTAGATTTTGGGTTGTATTCTTTGGCTAGTGACTAGGATATAAACCACTTTAGGTCATACATTTCTGAACACAAGGTGATAGAAGTGTACACAAAGTTTTGGAAAACCAACTTGTATACATATGAAATGTCCCCAAACCCTACAAAGATAAAGATACATGAAATTTCTGAGTCCCTTTGTTGTAAAAGGTTGTTCTTGGCATGGTCAACTATAGGGGACGATCCTAGTGAAAAATCCCCTATTTCTAAGAATGTAGAAAATAAGGACCAACCCCATAATGTATTACCTGAAACAACCATGGAACCACCCCCTGTTATATTGAGTGAAACAGTTGATTCAACCCCTGTCTATATACCAGGAATTAAAAGCCGTTTTACTGAACCAATGGTGGGACACACATGTCCTAATGCTGATGATTGGGATGATACATTTGAATTGTTTGAACCTTTCGGAGAGACTCATATGGAACCAACTGCTCGCCAAATGCAACAGTTGAAGGTATTTGTTCCTGATAGATCTATCATCTAAAGTTATTGCTATGCTTAATGCTTTTTTATGTTCTTATTTAGCTTTTCTGTTAATGCTTAAAGGTACACTTTTAGTTCCATTGAATCTCAAATAAGGGTGTTGTGTAGGGTGATTTTGCCTTCATGGAGGTAACCATGGTTATGACTCTATGATCCTGTTTGTGTCTTTCCAGAAATGCCTCTCTGTTCCTAAAACTTGTGCTTATTCATTATCTAATAAAAAAATGTGAAATATTGCATGGAAAAAGCTTTCAGCATCTGCTAAAATGATCATACACTATACCCATGGACCTACTTGTACTATATGTCAAAGGTAAGTTAATGACATATTTTTACATGGGTTTTTTTCTTTTTCTTCTCCATTTATTTTTTGTTTTGTTGGTTTTTTTTTAATTAGGCCGCTTTATCAAAACTAGAGCATCCATCTGGCCAAGATGATCTGTCAAGCAAGTGGTGATGTGATGTCAGTAAAGCTTTAATAGCGTTGAAACCTAGAGAATGTTTAGTTGTACATTGTTTTTCTGTGCAATTTAGGTGTTTGATGAAATGTCTTAATCAAGTTAAAGAGTTGTTTTGCTTTGCTTTGAATGTGAAAATGTTACTGGATTAAGTTACTCAGAAAGCGAGAAGTAAATAATAACGAGCTAAATTAAAATATCAAACAACTTATTGATTGTAATTTTCTTACTGCAGGATTAGTAGGTAACAGATCTTCCCTTTTGGTGACAGTTGTTCTGTTGCCTCTCATTTGAAGTTAGTAAGCAGATTTCTTAACATTGGTACCTTATAAGCAGATTTCTCTTTTGTGGATGAATTTTGTTATAAAAAATTCATTTTTTTGCAGGAATCTCTTCATCCAGCTGTGATGTTTGAACAACCATCTTATTGTTACCTTTTAGCTAAACTAATTATGTAAGAAATTATGGATTGCTTCTCGTTCTTTCTGGTGGTGATCTGTACAAGAAAGAAATGCAATCAGGTATAGCATATTTTGTTAATACTTTAGTAGATAAAATGGTTTCACTATTAGTACATTATAGATCATTTTCATTATCAAATATCAATAATTAATGCAGCAACTGGTGTTATGACAGTGCGTATTTAAAAATAAAACTTCATTATTTAAATAGTATAGCTGTTCATAATGCTACTGCAGTTGCTATGGATGTGGGAGTGCTTAATAATCTTGCCTTAAAATGGAAAAGGTTAGCCATTTATTTCAACTAAAAGTACTTAAAATGTCATTTCATTTAATTTAATGATTTCTCATTATTTTTAATAACCAGTTACTTTTTTTTCTTCTATTTGTTAAGAAATATTTTTGTTTTGAGAAAATGAGTCTCCTAACCATCATACTTTTAGTTTCATATTTAACCACTTCACTACTACAAGCTGACCACGGTTGAAAATTTGTTAATGATGATAAATACATAGAAGAACTGGATATTGAGCTTGTAGTTCAATGGAGGCATAATTTTTCTTTTTTCCGAGGGTTTAATTATATCTCTTTAAGTCAAGTTGACCAGATTGTTGAAAATAAAAAAAACTCCACCTCTTTTTCTTCTTTGAGAAGTCATAGTCTGAAGAAAGAGAAAACTAAGAAATCATGGTTTTTGTTTTTACCCTTTTTTTTTTTTCTTTATATCAATCACATGGCAAGCCTTTTGTATATATAAGTTTTTATTCTTATCATTTTTCTCTTTTCCGTTCTCTAAGGTTTTTCTCTAGTTTATGGATAAGAACAAATCTATGTTTAGTTGCTGCTTTTTTTTTTTTAATTCTGTTTTTCTGATTGGGGTTTCTACTATTACCCTGTCTTTTTCTTCGTCTTTTCATTGATGGATTTTTCTGTAAAATTTGATTTTCTAACTGCACAAGTTGTATTGCAACATAAAAACAGAAGGAAACTACATAGTTTTTTTTTTTTGGTTTTCTTCTTTAACTTTTTATTGGGTTTTTTGTTTTTCTGTAAAAGCTTGATTAAGCGTGTCTGCTAGGTTTATTTCAGAATGTGTTTTTGATGATACTTGTTAATGTCTTGTATGTTTGGATGGTATTTTGTTGGTCATCTGAGAATGTATTTCAGATTCTCTCAACATTCTTATGAATAACCAGTTTTATCCAATAATGATGTTCTAGTCAAATCTCTTTTTGTGGATGTGTGATCATGGAAGACTCCATTACCTAATGTTTATTTCTTTCCTGTTTCTCTTCCACTGATTTGCATTTTACTAATAAGATAATAACTCTAGTCAAAATCTTGGGTCGTGTCATGGTTTGAATGTGTTGATAGTGATGTGTTCAGCTGCTTTTAATTTCTGATGTGTCCTTGTAAGATCATCAACAAGCCAAAGAAACTGTAATACCAGAAGCTATCTAAGCCTATGACCCAAGATTTCAGTCCAATTGTTCAACCTCCAGCTGTTTGATGAAATGCCTGGGAAATCAGTTGAAGCTTAAACTTTAAATTTGAACTAGGAACTTGGTTAGCTTGAGATGATTAAGTCGGGACTTTAACCTTTAACCAAATGGAGTTCATTAAATGTTGCATCGAAGAGGATGCTATAGCTGCTTTTGCTAACTCTATATCAGAAGTTACACAGGTGGATTGAACTTACTTTTACTTATACATGTTCGTAACAATTTATCTTTTTTAATATTCCGATTTATTAAACATGCAAACTCTTTAGATTCTTCGGTTGTCAAAGTAGATTAAGGATAAGCTGAAAGAAGTTTATCAAAATGGTAAATTCTTTTGGTAGCAATTAACAAGGTTGCTCAGTTTTTATCTCATGGAGCATTTTGGTTAACCAAGAGAAACAGTTGCTTATGTTTAAGCTATGTAACTGGTTTGATGATCTGTTTCTAATTTGCATAAGTTTATGTGTGTAGATTGTGGAAGATGCTAAGCTCAGATGCTACAATGCGAATCACATGAATTTGTTAGTGGGATCACTTTTGTCTTTTAGTGATGATTTTTCAACAGATGATGTGGATGATAGTTCTATGGAGCTTGAAGTCAATAACCCTACTTGTGGTCAGTTTTCTATAGTTTGTTCATAATAGAATTGTACTTCCATTTCTATCTGTTACAACATTATAATTTCATCTTTTTCTTAAAAGGGCATTGCATTATGAAAATTCTAAGCAGTTATCACACTTGAAAAATATATCCATTCATAGCAATGAAACTGCTGTGTATCTTGATGACAGTGCTATAATTGGGCAGTTTTTATTGAAATTTAATGCTTTAATAAGAAAAAAATGAAAGCAGGATTCTATACTATGCCAATCAATGAAATTAGGTTTCTATTTCTTGCATTTAAACCAATATTGATGTAAAGTATTCGTGTTTCAGAAGTAAAGCTTGGGAATGTTCCTGAGATGAACTATAAGATTTTGAGTTGATTTTTATGATTAACTTTTATAAGTTTTTTTCAGGAGCGAAGTAAATGATGAAGAAGGGAAGGGTTTTACCCTGTTTAATATTGCTGCATTTAATGCAGTGAAGTCATCTGGTTAGTTGCTATTTTTTTAATTCTCTTTTTTCTAACCCTGTTTACGCTGCAAATATATTATTAAACTGCAGTTAATTCCTAAACATAATCTTGCACGTTTGGATGCTGCTGTGAGTCACTCTTTAGCACAAGTCATATTTTGTGTACCACAGAGACATTGCATATTGTAAGTTTTCACTCTTTAATACTTTTAAATCTTTAAGTTTTGAATCACTCTTCTGCTGTGAACCCATTAAAACTTTTAAGTGGTTAAATCTGTGAATAATTGCTAATCACTTTGACATATCAGTTGATGAGCTTTTCCTCTTATATTCCTTCTCATAGTGCTATGATGGTTAATTATTTTTAATCAATTGCAATGATAAGATTTTTGACTGGTAATTAATATAGGTGGTATAACTTATTCTTTTTCACACACAATGATAAGATTTTGGAAACCTGATTGCAATTGTTTCACTATTATTTTGTTCTTCTACTCCCTAATTCATGCTTATCTCAGTTATATATCTTACTTTCCTTTGTCATTGTTACACATCACAACTATGAAAGGTCCAACCAGATGATATTGGCATACTTTGTCAACTCCTTTGACAATTTCCATTCATTTTAAAAATATTCAGTGAACCACAGGTTCCCTTACATTACTTTGAGATGAATTGCTATTCTTAATTCCAATTCTTATGACAATATCCATTCATTAACTCTGCAATAAGAAGAGGTTTTAGAAACCGGATAAAGAGTTTATGGTTGAGAAAAGGAAAAGAAGATCCCCCTGAGAATCACAAAGTTAACATGTTTGTTTTTACCTGTAACACTATAAAACACTTCATGCTTTTTATGTTTTCATTCAGTTTTTTTGTTATTTTTTAAAGGTACACTTTTAAAGGTAGCTATAGCTATGAGTCTTTGACCATTTTTGTGTTTTTCCAGAACTACCCCTCTCTTCCTAAAACTTGTGGGTTGCTAATATCTTCAGGAAATGATGGGATTAACATACTCCTTGTTGAATCAATTAAAGAAAGATTCCGAGTAATGCATGGAAAACATCTTCAGCACTGGTAATTCTTTACAAAAGATATTTGTTTATTTAGTCAATTCTTTTATTTATTTAAAAAGTGTACTTTTTATTTATCTATATGGGACTTCAGGGAAGGAAACTTTCACATGGTGTGGTCTTTGGTGGGTTGAAATGTTAACAAGTGGCTAATATAAAGAGGTAATAATGAATTCTCTTTTGTGAATGAAAATATAATATATGAGATATCTGATAAAAAAATCTTTTTTTTGCAGAAATCTCTTCATCTAGCTGTAATGTTTGAAGATACACTTTTAGCTCCATTGAATCTCAAATAAGGGTGTTGTGTTGTGTTGGGTGATTATGCCCCCATGGAAACGATATGCAGTTGTATAGGTAACCATAGCTATGACTCTATGACTCTGTTTATGTATTTCCACAAATACCTCTCTGTTGCTAAAACTTGTTCTTATTCATTATCTGCAGAAAATGATGTGCTTGTGCTTATCTATTAAAAAAGATGTTGGATATTTAAGGCTATATAACAGTCTAACTAACCGTAAGTATAAACTCTTTAACTTTTCTCAAATGCAACAGTTGAAGGATTTTGTTCATGATAGATCTATCATCTAAAGATATTGTTCCTTAACATGAGCAAAGAATACGTGTTCTAAATCAGTATGTTGCAGGAAACTTTGTGCTTATCTATTAAAAAAAGATGTTGGATATTGCATGGAGTACCATTTCATGATCAAGTGCCCCATCTTGATTTGTTGAATGTGCAGAAGGAGTTTTCCATTTGATTACTGATATGAACATATTATAAGTACCATTTCATATGATACTCCATGTTGAATCAATCAAAAAAAGATTCTGTATATTGCATGGAAAACACCTTCAGCACTTATTTAGTACGCCTGGTAATTCTTTACAAAAGATATTTGTTATTTAATCAAGTCTTTTATTTATTTAAAAAGTGTAATTTTTTATTTAGTGAATTGGGACATCATGGAAGGGAAATGCCACATGGTGTGGTCAATATAAAAACTTTAGTTGAGTGTAGCCGATTTTGATTCAATTATTGAGGTCTGTAACATTTTTTTACTTGTTGTGAGTAAAATGACATTTTTTTGGGACCAAAACTGCAAGAACTAGCTATTTTTAAAGACCAAAATAGCCACTTTACTTGGAACAGGGACTGAAAATGTTACAAGAACCTCAAATAAGGACCCAAAATCCTAAACTAGGTTCAATCAAGGACCAAAAGTGTATCTTACTCTTGTTTCTAAAGATTATATTCTGCCTTTTTGTATCCATGTGATTTGTGCTTTTTGGTTTTAGAGGAACAACTTGGAGTAGTTCATATTCGGGATCATGTCCATTTTCATATAGGGCAGTAAGTTATTTCTAAATGAGTTATTAAAATTTTGATATAATATGCCGAATTGGTTGAAATTACATTATTACCCTCTTCAGACACAGGTGGTATGCTTTCTTTGGAAAGTTTGATGTGGCAATGAAACAATGCAAGAATTTTGAAAATGTGTTGGTTTTCATCACTTATTCGGTGCCTCATAATATTTTAGGTAAAGAAAGGAAATTTTCTTTAAAAATTTGTTTAATAATTCTTAATCTGGAGGTCGAGTGAATTTATTTTATAATTCTTAAATTGGCTTATCCAATGGATTTGTTGGATCTTACACAAAAAGTTAGATGGATTTTGATTATTTTGAATCATTTTATGTTTGGCCTAAATGGATTTGTTGGTGGTATTTTTATTCACTTATTTGTCGGTGGTCTTTTGCTTATTAGGACAATATACTCTAATTTCTTTTCCCTAATTAAGTAGTGAAATCACTCTGAGAATTTCATTTATGCATGTGATACAGAGCAACTACGATATTGGAGGAAATGTGAATTTCATAATTGCATGTGATACCTAAATAGCAACTCTATCATTTTATAAAAAACATACTAAAGGGTGTTTTGGTCATTTAGCATTATTTTCACTACAATTCTCTTGATGGATTTACAAAATAAATACAACACAACAGATGAATGGAATCAAAAAATTTTTCTCTTTGCTGTCAACCATACACATAACAGATTCCAATACCTTTGACAAATTTTACTCATTTCTAAAATATTCTGTGAACCACAAGTTCTCTTACATTACTCTGTGATGAATTGCTATGCTTAATTCAAATTCCTTTGATAAATTCCATTCTTTACTCTGCAACAAGAAAAAGTTTTATAAACCAAATAAAGAACTTATGGTAGAGAAAAGGAAAAAAGAAGCTCTCGAGAATCAATATTTTAACACTTCATGCTTTTATTTGTTCTTTAGCTTTTCTGTTAATGCTTGAAGGTACACTTTTATCTCCACTGAATCTCAAATAAGGGTGTTGTGTTGGGTGATTATGCCCCCATGGAAACGATATGTAGTTGTACAGGTAACCATAGCTATGACTATTACTCTGTTTATGTATTTCCTGAAATACCTCTCTGTTCCTAAAACTTCTGCATATGCCATATTTTAAGTTTCTCACCCTTTAATACTTTTAAATGTTTAAATTTTTGATTAGTTTTAATCACTTTGACATTTTAGCTGATAGTGGTATGATGGGTAATCATTGATTATCAATTGCACTGATATGATTCTTTACTAGTCAATAATTGACTAGTAATATACTTTTAAATGTTTAAATTTTTTATTAGTTTTAATCACTTTGACATTTCAGCTGATAGTGGTATGACCATTGATTATCAATTGCACTGATATGATTCTTTACTAGTCAATAATTGACTAGTAATATACAAAGGTCTAGATGAACCATTTCTATCTCTTCCTTTAGAAACTGGGGTTAAGGTTGTATCATTTTCAAAACTTAATAAATTTTATGTAACTTCAAATCTTTTTGTTGAGTCAAAATGTAGTGTTTGATCTCTGCTATTTGATTACTGGTTTATTTGCCATTTAAATATAGGGAAGTTACAAGCATCACCCTTTTTGTCTACCAAAACCAGATGATGTTACTACAATATGCCATACACGAAAGGTTTCTATTTTTTATTCACTTATGCTTTATTTTTCCTTTTCAAGTCTAACCAAAGGTGAATTTTTTGTTACCCTAAGTGGAACTTATTCCTTTTCATACACAGTGATAAGATTTTGGAAACCTAATTGCAATTTTTTCACCATTATTTTGTTCTAATACTCCCTAGTTTTTGCTTATTTCAGTTATTTGTGTTATTTTCCTTTGGCATTGTCACACGTCACATCTATGAAAGGTCCAATCAGACCCCAATTTTGAAGCATGGGATGAAGAAGATTCCATGATCATGGCGTGGTTATGGAGTTCTATGGTCCCTGAGATAATTGATACATTGATGTTCATGGCCAACGCCAAGGATATCTGGGATGCAATTCAAAAAACTTACTCCAAAGCCAGAGATGCAACCCAAGTTTATGAAGTGAAAGTCAAAACAAGGAAGTAAAACAGTAACCGAGTATGCCGATCAACTAAAATCTTTGTGGCAAGAACTCGATCATTATAGGGTAATCAAGACCAATTGCTCAGAAGATGCTGCAATACTCAAGGACTTCATTGAACAAGACAGAGTTTATGATTTTCTTGTAGGTTTAAACTTTGATTTTGATCAAGTAAGGATTCAAATCCTTGGAAAGCCTGAAGTTCCTTGCTTTAATGAAGTGGTGGCCATTGTTAGAAGTGAGGAGAGCATGAGAACTTTAATGCTTGAAACCCTTCCAATGAACGGATCGGCAATGACAGCAGAACATGTCAAGATAGGAATGGAAAATAGAACCAACTATGTGTCTGGATCTGGGAAAAATGATCAATTCAAAACTCAAAATCGAGATGGGCTATGGTGCACTCATTGCAAAAAGGCACGTCACACGAGGGATAAATGTTGGAAGTTACATGGCAAACCTCCAAGTCATGAATGGGGCCAGAAAAATGCAACAATTAGAGACAAAGGACAAGCTCATATTGTAGTTGATCCAACCCCAGAAGAAGTCAAACAAGAGCCAATAAGCCTTAAACAAGAGGAAGTGGAGAAGCTCATATCATTTTTCAGCTCTCTTGAAAAACTTCTGGTGGTGAACCTTCATTCCCAGGTAAACAACCACTTTCATTTTACAGCTCTCTCGAAAAACCTTCTGGTGGTGAACCTTCATTCCTAGGTAAACAACCACTTTCATTTGGATTTAATGCCTCCGATTCAAACCTAAAATACTCTTGGGTCATTGATTCGGGAGCCACTGACCATATGACTCACTCTTCTAAACACTACTCCACATACTCACCTTGTCCAAGTAACAAGAAAATTGCCACTATTGATGGAACTCGAACCACTGTAGCTGGTAAAGGTGATATCCATATCAGCCCTTCCATTCCTTTAAAAAGTGTCCATGTCCCAAAATTGTCCACTAATCTGATCTCTGTAAAAAAACTAGCACAAGATTTACATTGTTATGTGATATTTTCCGATAAATATTGTGTACTTCAGGAAAAGGATTCAGGGAAGATGATTGGACTTGCTAAGGAAAAGGATGATTTATATCGTCTTGAGTTGCAAAAAACACCCAGATCATCTCACTCACTCATAACAGATTCTCGCTCACTCATATCAGAACTTGCTATCTCCAATAAAGAAAAAATCATACTTCATCATTGTTGTTTATGTCATCCCTCATTTAGGATTATTAAAGTTCTTTTTCCTTTTTTGTTTAAAACAATTGATGTTGAAAGCCTTCATTGTGAAGTATGTGAGCTTGCTAAACACAAGCGTATCCCTTTTTCTATCAGTAATAAAAGAAGCAATTATCCTTTTTATCTTATTCACACTGATATATGGGGTCCATCTAATATTTCTAATGTGTCGGGTGCACGATGGTTCGTGACATTCATTGATGATTGTACACGGGTTACTTGGGTGTTTCTGTTAAAGCATAAATCAGATGTTAGCACTATTCTGCTTAATTTCATTTCAATGATAAAAAACCAATTTGGAGTCAAAATTCAAAGGATAAGATCTGATAATGCTCGAGATTACTTCAATCAAACTCTCACCTCTTATTTTCAAAAGGAGGGAATAATTCAAGTATCTTCATGTGTTAAAACGCCTCAACAGAACCGAGTGTCAGAGAGGAAAAATGGGCATTTATTAGATCAAACCAGAGCATTATTATTCCAAAATAACGTTCCAAAATATTTTTGGGGAGAAGTTGTGCTCACAACAACTTACCTTATAAATAGACTTCCTACCTGAGTTCTTGGATTCAAAAGTCCGATGGATGTACTTTCTTCCTTATACCCGAATGTATCCACTTCCAACAATCTTGTTCCGCGCATCTTTGGATTTATTTCATTTGTTCACATCCATAGCCAAGAAAGAAACAAACTTGATCTCCAGGCTCTAAAGTGTGTTTTTTTTAGGATCTTCCTCAACCCAGAAAGGGTACAAATGCTACCACCCTCCATCTTGAAGGTTCTTTGTTGGAAGATCTTTTCCAAGACTTATCTACATCTTTGCCTGCATCATCCCATTCTCACTCGAGTCATATCCCTGAACCTGAACCTGAACCAGAAACAGAAACAGTTACATCACATTCTCAGTCCACATTTACTCCTTCATCATCTCCTACATCATCCCATTCCACATCCATTCCTACATCATCCCAACCTAACCCCCCAAGTACTCCTACCCATGATTTTGTCCCTAATCTAGAAATAGTCTCAACGGTTCCAGTTCGTGAAACTATTCCAGAACCTGAATCTACACGGTTTAGAAAGAACCTAGTATACTCAAGACAAAAGAAGAACATTCCTAGACCTGAGCAAGTCCAAGTGTCCGATTCTAGTCTTTTTGGTCCTTCAAATGGGGTAATAATCTCTGATTCTATACCCTTACAAAGTGAAATTGAATCTCAAACAGGTGATCAAAATCTGCCCATTGCCTTTAGAAAAGGAACAAGAGAATGCACAAAAGACCATTGTATCCCTTATCACACTACACCTCTTTCCAAAAGTTCTCTTCTATATACAAAGCATTTCTTGTCAATCTCAACTCCATTACCATTCCTACTAATTTGTCTGAGGCATTATCTAATGAAAAATGGAAGCAAGCCATGAATGTGGAAATGCAAGCACTAGAAAAGAATAAAACTTGGGAGTTGGTTAAATTGCCCGAAGGGAAAAAAACTATAGGATGCAAATGGGTCTATACAGTGAAATACAAGGCGGATGGGTCAATTGAAAGGTATAAAGCGAGATTGGTAGCTAAGGGATATTCGCAGACTTTTGGCATTGATTATTTTGAGACATTCGCACCGGTTGCGAAAATGAATACAGATAGGGTAATTCTATCCCTAGCTGCTAATCTTGGTTGGGAGTTGCATCAATTTGATGTAAAAAACGCATTTTTGCATAGAGAACTCAAAGAGGAGATCTACATGGATGTTCCTCCTGGTTATAGAAAAGGAACAAGTCCCAATGCGGTGTGTAAATTGACAAAGGCACTATACGGTTTAAAACAATCTCCCCGAGCATGGTTTGGGAGGTTTTCCAAAACTATGTTAGCTTTGGGATATAAGCAAATTCAAGGGGATCACACTTTGTTCGTGAAGCACTCAAAAATGGGAAAGATAACAGCCCTACTGGTTTATGTGGATGATATCATCGTAACAGGAGATGATGAAATAGAGCAACAAGTCTTAAGCCAATGTCTAGCCAAAGAATTTGAGATCAAGACTTTAGGAAGATTGAAGTATTTCCTTGGAATTGAAGTTGCCCATTCAAGAAAGGGAATTTTTATATCCCAACAAAAGTATACTATAGACTTACTCATGGAAACAGGTCAAGGTGCATGCAAACCAGCTAGTACTCCTATAGACCCAAATCATAAACTGGGAAATGCAGAAAAAGATGCAAGTGTAAACAAAGAAATGTATCAACGCCTTGTGGGGAAATTTATATATTTGTCTCATACCATACCTGGCATAGCTTATGCTATAAGCATGGTCAATCGGATTTTACAGTATCTCAAAAAAGCACCAGGGAAAGGGATCATGTTTGAAAGAAATAATTGTGTGACACTTAAGGCATACACCAATTCAAGCTATGTTATGTCATCGGTTGACAGTAGATCTATAACAGGGTATTGCACTCTCCTAGGAGGAAACCTTGTGACATGGAGAAGCAAGAAGCAAAGCGTGGTGGCACGATCTAGTGCTGAAGCAAAATTTCGGGCAATTGCACACGGTATATGTGAGCTATTATGGCTGAAAATTATCCTTGAAGGTCTAAGGATCAAGTGGGAGGGACCTATGAAGCTCTATTGTGACAATAAGTCTGCAATAAACATAGCTCACAATCCAATTCAGCATGATCGGGCAAAGCATGTTGAAGTTGACAGACATTTTGTCAAGGAGAAGTTAGACGGTGGCTTAATTTGTACCTCATTTGTGCCTACTCATGAGCAACTGGCAAATGTCTTCACCAAAGGGCTAAGGACACCAATGTTTGAAAGAATCTTATCCAAGCTGGGAATGGGAAACTTCCACTCACCGGCTTGAGGAGCAGTGTGGGAAAATGTAAATTATTCTGTATTTATTGTAGGAAAGATGGTAGCTAATTATAATCTTAATTGTAGGTAATCCCTATAATCAAGGGATTCCATAGAATAGTTTCCTTTTCTTGATTTGCCTTGTGTATTTATTCTGTACACTTCTCAATCAATACATACAGAAAACCCTAAATCTGTTAGTAACAATTTGCAAAACTTTCTTCAGTTCTATGTTATGTGGGACATATTAGTAATACTCCAGTATTTAACAAAATAAAAGACAAGATTGATTTCCTTTTATGGTTTCAAGTGCATAACCCTTGTCTCATGATGTCATGGGTCTTCTTAAAGTTTAAGTGATTCTTAGGGCTAAATGCAATAAATAACAACTTACTATCATGTTATTGTGTTTTATAGCATCCTGGTTTCATTTCTTTCTATTACAATATTGTACTTTCAACTTTTTCTTATTAAGACATTGTATTTTAAACTTTTTACCCACATATTATGGCATAATACTTTTAGATATTTTCTTATTAGGGCATTATGGTTTCAAATTTCTACCCAATTATAACATTGTTTTTCTTATTGTGACATTACACTCTGGATAATTTACCTATTTTATAGCATCACACTTTCAAAAAAAAAATTTGGCTTATTAGGACATTAGCTCACCTAATTAAGCAATGAAATTGCTTTGTATGGCATTGCTAAAACTGTGTAGATTTTTTTGAAAGTACAATGTTGAATTTTGCAATGAAAAAATTGTTTTGTATCTCGATGACATTGCTATAATTGGGCTGTTTTTTCAGAGTACAATACCATAATAGGGGAAAATGAAAGTAGGATGCTATAATACACAAATCAAGAAAATTAGATTCTATTTCTTGCATTTAAACCATAATTGATGTGTAATATTCATGTTTCAGAAGTAAAACTTGTGGATGTTCAAGTGATGATGTTAGTGGAAGGTTGGATAGGGACGGACTGACTCTTGATCTTTCATCTGAGTAAAAGACAAAAATACCCTCCACATCCTCATCATTTAAAATTTTCCCTAGATTATTTCAGGAATTTGAGTTGATTTTCATGATTAACATTCATTAGATTTTGTCAGAAAAGAAGTAAATGATGAAGAAGGAAGGGTTCATACTGGAGGCTGCTAAAAGATTGCTGATAGGTAAGATGTAAGAAAGTAACCTAATCTTTAAAGAAAGTATTTTCAATTTTTCTTATTGTCTTCATAGTAACCTTCTGATGAATGTGGTAAGCTTCACACAAATTAATCAAATAGTATGGAGATAAACTACTTATTAATTGATCGACTTCTGACTCTACTATAAGTTCTACACTTAATAACGACATCACACTTGCAAATTTATCCATGTTTTTGTAATCTGACATGTCACCCTTTTTAAATACAACAAAATCTTTTACAAGTCTCAATCATTATTCACTTAAAATCAAACTTTGTTGTGCTACACAGATTATTTATGTGTTATTTGATCATACGGTTGATTCCTTTGTTGTTCTTCTTTTGGTAACATGTAACGCTCGTAGATCCGGGCTAGTCAATTTTGAGATAATAGGGGTTGAAAACGACTTTTCGACAAAAGATTATTAAGAATAAATAGTCTTAACCAAGTTGTAGAATACGTCTCAAGGGTTTCGTACATATAAAGAACGCCGAAATCCGAGTTATAACGAAGAAGTTATGGTCCGTCGAAGTTTTACGGCAAAACCAGCACGACACCGGGAGACGTAATTAGTGAATTTACGATGGAGGACTTTTTAGCCTTATTGATCTAAACAAAAGGTGTAGCATAGAACATACAAAAAAAAAAAGAACGCCCAAATCTGACTTCGTATGAGGAAGTTATGAATTTTCTAAGATTTGGCATAGCAGTGCACAACCTAAAACTCGAATTTTAGATCGAGTGGTTTTTGGCCCACGCGACCTAAATAAGAATTGAATATCTCATTAATAGGAACTCGACAGTAAAAAGACAGACGAAAACGGAGTTCATATGAAGGAGTTACAAATTCTTCGCGGTCATTTAACAGTCTAATCTCCTCGTACTATTAAATTTAAGATCGGTCGAGAATTAGCCAACAAAGTCTAAATGAAAGTTGTAGATCTTGTTTTTACCTACGCGTGGATATAAAGAACGTCAAAAATGGAGTTCGTATGCGAAAGTTATGAATTTTTGAAAATCGGCTGATTTCCACCCTGTGTGCGATGCCACGTGTCAGCACCAGGCTGTAGCCAGCCTGGCTCACGACGTGAGCACCTTAAAACTCACGACGTGAGTGACCCTCCATCCTCCTATAAATAAGAGGTGAAGCCCGCTTCATTCCTCACACCTCCCCTCACTTCCCTCTCTCTCTCTCTCTAGAACTTCGCTCTAGCCCCGAAACCCCCCGAAAAGCCTAGGAAACCTCTCTAACACGAGGCGGAAGCCCCGGAGTGCCCGACTACTCCGAGAAAAAGAGCCTTTCGGATCGGGAACCCTGCTCCAGTGGCGCCCGGTTTTGAGAAAAACCCGTTGTAAGTGAGCTACGCCTACGCTATTTTTAATATAGCTTTTATTTAATTATAGTAACGTTATTAGGAACTTATAATAAATATTTGGGCTATTAGTATGGTTTATATAAGTATTGTTTATCGTTTATATAATAGTAATAATAGCTAGACTATTAATTAGTCTCGGTGAATAATAAACTAAACCCTAGTGGTAATGATACTAGGTTTTGTCGAGGGAAATTATTTTAAGAGTAACGAAGCGCTGTCTGAATTCAGAGTCACCACCTTATCAAGTGAGTGCATGGTCCCTTTCATATTACACATAGATATGAAGTATTTTATATAAACTACGTGATTTGTGTGCATATTATCTGTATACTTGCTATTTATGCTGGATGAACAATTTTATACAAGTTTTATATGATTTAAACTATATATGTATTTATATCTACATAATATGTTGGGTAAAACATAGGTAGATGAAATATGAGTTGGATGATGAGTTGAGAGGTGATATAGACCATGAGGTAAGGGTGAGAGGTGGACGATGTGAGAAGCCTTGTTCCCTAATGTTGGCCCGTCATCTAGCAGAGTATGGATGACAACCACGGACTATTCTAGACGGTCCAGTGGAACACTAGCAGGCTCGCAACCTGTAGGTGTTGTGAACGATGTGTTCACCGGTGTACTCTAAAAACCCATTGACATGTATTGCGAGTGGACTCTCGAAAACGATACAGTCAATAAACGAGATAACCCTAGCAGCTGTGCTCGAAGGACAATACTGGCAGTTGCGCCTCATATAGAATGTCACAATTCTGGCAGCTGCGCCTAAGTGATAGAACTAGCAGTTGTGCTTGACAGTTGTGTCATTGACAACGATGGAATTCGTACCTATTCCTTAGGATAACCCTTAGGAATGAATAAATGAGAAATAGCTGATTCTTAGGCTAGATCCTTAAGAGTAAAGAAGATAATGGGGATGGGCAATTGGGTTAATTGTTTGATGATTAAACATAATAATTATATTACTGTGGGATGAAAACCCTATGTACTCATCAGGTTTCCCAACCTGATCCACTCAGTTTATTTATATCACATGTGTTGATATGAAGTCACATTACACTGAGAGATTAAGGAGATATAAATCACTAGTGATAATGAATGTAAGTTCTGTTTATGCTTATGTTTCTTATTGACGATGACATCCCAAATGTTTCAAAATGAATACAAATACTTTTTTTCGGAAATACTTTGATAACGTATTTATCATATTTTACTGGAAACAAATTCCGCAACATTTTTATTAAAAGAGGTACTCTGATTTTTATAAAGTATAAAAAATCGGTCTTTTCTGGCCGTGAAAATGGGGATGTCACATAACATCATGAAGATTTTTGATAGTATATATTCTAATAGTTGAGGATCTTTCATCTACCTTGATTCATCATTGTTGTCGATGCGGAATAGCCCACTTCCATGAGAATGTATTAAGTTCATACTTTATGTGTCATGTTGTGACTAAATTTCACTCTTTGCCCTCACATTTGCTATAATATTTCAAATTTAATATGCCTCGTGTTCAATATTTTTGATCCTATACGCATACTCTCTCTCTCTCTCTCTCTCTCTCTCTCTCTATATATATATATATATATATATATATATACATATATATATATAACATGGTATTTACAAGCCATGCAATTTTTATCATCTTATAAAGGAGATATGACCTAATAATGTCACTAATAGCGTTCATATTATAATTGTTTTTTTCTATAATCTCATAGTTTAAGCCAATGTGTGTAAAATCTAAACCTAATACGTTTAAATTATGTCTATGATACCAAGTTGTAACACACTATTTTTTTTTTTTTTTTGCATTTGAAATGACATATTTTTGGAACATCTTATGATATAAATTCCTATCTTGTAGAATTTTTGCTTAATAAAAACATTTTTAAAAGTAATAGTCTAACTTGAGGGTTACAACTTCATATAAAAACAACCATATTGAAGCAAAATTATATACATATAAAATTTGAATCGAAAGTAAGTCTAGCTATAAGTGCTTAATTTCTAAAACAAAAGTTAACTCGGACCGTCCATGTTTTTTTTTCTTGCATGGTTAGTCCCTATAGACGGTAACAGTTAAATGCTTCCATTGAAGCTCCCCACGTGCCTTGCATGCAGGGACATTTTTGTCTTTTCACGGGTGGCATACAAGAACCAGTGTAGCGCGACTTGAGTGTAAAACCGATCATTTCTCATTTCATCCTCCTTCGACCTTTTCCATTGCACAACAAAACCCTAGTTTTCTACGATGGTGAACTAGATGATTATGTAAGAATGGGAGGAATGCGATATTTAAAGGTCATACGGTAAAATCTTGTACACTACTCTGTTGATCATCTATTATTTGTTCCCAAAAGGTTGAAATATTTGAATTTTTTAACCTTTTGTAGCTAATAATCTGTCAATGTTCTCGATATGATTGCACTATGGAGGGGTTTTTACGAAGTTTCCAGGCCGCAAATACATCACGGGGAAGATGAAATATACTGATAACATTGATAGTGACTTGTTCTTGGTGCTGATATAGATGAGATGATAGAAATGTTGATTGAGTGGAACCATGTAAAATTATTTACTACCATTTCAAACGACCAACCTGGGATTTAGATTTTGGGTTGTATTCTTTGGCTAGTGACTAGGATATAAACCACTTTAGGTCATACATTTCTAAACACAAGGTGATAGAAGTGTACACAGAGTTTTGGAAAACCAACTTGTATACATATGAAATGTCCCCAAACCCTACAAAGATAAAGATACATGAAATTTCTGAGTCCTTTTGTTGTAAAAGGTTGTTCTTGGCATGGTCAACTATAGGGGATGATCCTAGTGAAAAATCCCCTATTTTTAAGAATGTAGAAAATAAGGACCAACCCCATAATGTATTACCTGAAACAACCATGGAACCACCCCCTGTTATATTGAGTGAAACAGTTGAGTCAACCCCTGTCTATATACCAGGAATTAAAAGCCCTTTTACTGAACCAATGGTGGGACACACATGTCCTAACGCTGATGATTGGGATGATACATTTGAATTGTTTGAACCTTTCGGTGAAACTCATATGGAACCAACTGCTCGCCAAACACATTGAAAATTCGTCCGAGAGTCGCTCCACCGACTGGAACACTTAGTGGAGTTCCCGTATCAATTACGTCCATCCCTCTCGTTAGATCATCTGTAGCACTCATAGCTACGACCCTAACTCAATTGTTTCCTAATAATTGCTACACTCATTTGGAACCAGATGTACCAAATGCTTACACTCTTGTGGAAACTAGTGTTGAGATATGGAAGACGAAAGATAGGTGGTATAAGTGAAGATATTGAAGACAATTAAGATAGTGAAGGCAAAAGATAGCAATTACATAGTTGATGAAGAAAATTTGTTAGATGATCCCGAGGTTGATAAAAAGAACTTTCACCTCAACATTGACAAAAAGGTGGGGTGGGTTGGAAGTTTTCCTGATGTTAGAGAAGTAGAATGTGATGAGGAATTAGAGGTGATAGACACTGAAGTATTACTATCTACATCTTCACTAAAGAAGATAAGAGATTCACAGTTTAAGCAAATGTGTGTGAAATCTAAACCAAATACGTTTAAATTATATCTATGATACCAAGTTGTAAGACACTATTTTGTTTGTTTGTTTATTTTGTTTGTTTATTTTTTATTTTTTATTTATTTTTTTGCATTTGAAATGACATATTTTTGGAACATCTTATGATATAAATTCCTATCTTGTAGAATTTGTTCTTAATAAAAAATATTTAAGTAATAGTCTAACTTCAGGGTTACAACTTCATATCAAAACAACCATATTGATGCAAAATTATATACATATAAAATTTGAATCGAAAGTAAGTATAGCTACAAATGCTCAACTTCTAAAACAAAAGTTAACTCGGATCGTCCATGGTTGTTTTTTTTCTTGCATGGTTAGTCCCTATAGACGGTAACAGTTAAATGCTTCTGTTGAAGCTCCCCACGTGCCTTGCGCGCAGGGACATTTTTGTCTTTTCAGGGGTGGCATACATGAATCAGTGTAGCGCGACTTCAGTGTAAAACCGATCATTTCTCATTTCATCCTCCTTCGACCTTTTCCATTGCACAACAAAACCTTAGTTTTCTATGATGGTGAACTAGAGGATTATGTAAGAATGGGAGGAATGCGATCTTTAAAGGTCATACGGTAAAATCTTGTACACTACTCTATTGATCATCTATTATTTGTTCCCAAAAGGTTGAAATATTTGAATTTTTAACCTTTTGTAGCTAATAATCTGTCAATGTTCTCGATATGATTGCACTATGGAGGGGTTTTTACGAAGTTTCCAGGCCGCAAATACATCACGGGGAAGATGAAATATACTGATAACATTGATAGTGACTTGTTCTTGGTGCTGATATAGATGAGATGATAGAAATGTTGATTGCGTGGAACCATGTAAAATTATTTACTACCATTTCAAACGACCAACCTGGGATTTAGATTTTGGGTTGTATTCTTTGGCTAGTGACTAGGATGTAAACCACTTTAGGTCATACATTTCTGAACACAAGGTGATAGAAGTGTACACAGAGTTTTGGAAAACCAACTTGTATACATATGAAATGTCCCTAAACCCTACAAAGATAACGATACATGAAATTTTTGAGTCCCTTTGTTGTAAAAGGTTGTTCTTGGCATGGTCAACTATAGTGGACGATCCTAGTGAAAAATCCCTTATTTCTAAGAATGTAGAAAATATGGACCAACCCCATAATGTATTACCTGAAACAACCATGGAACCACCCCCTGTTATATTGAGTGAAACAGTTGAGTCAACCCCTGTCTATATACCAAGAATTAAAAGCCCTTTTACTGAACCAATGGTGGGAAACACATGTCCCAATGGTGAGACTCATATGGAACCAACTGCTGACACTCATGTGGAACCAGATGTACCAAATGCTTACACTCTTGTGGAAACTAATGTTGAGATGGATATGGAAGATGAAAGAGAGGTGGTATAAGTGAAGACAGTGAAGGAAAAAGATAGTAATTACATAGTTGATGAAGATAATTTGTTAGATGATCCCGAGGTTGATATAAAGAACTTTCACCTCAACATTGACAAAAAGGTGGGGTGGGTTGGAAGTTTTCTTGATGTTAGAGAAAAATCAGCAGAATGTGATGCGGAATTAAAGGTGATAGACACTGAAGTATTACTATCTGCATCTTCACTAAAGAAGATAAAAGATTTACAAATAGCACACATGAATGAAGCAAATGCTGTTAAAGATCTATTTTACATCCACTAGTCATTTAGCACACCAAAGGAAGTTAAACAACACGTTTATCTTCATTCCATAGAGAATAAAAGGGAATTAGACATGGCCAAGAGTGATAAAAAAAATTGATTAGAATGGTTTGTAAATGGACTATACCCAACCTTGGGATACTATAAAGAGGTGGGACCAACAACAATAGTGACAAAGTAGAACCAAGTCAAAAGAAAAAGAAAGTCAAAGATGGTTCTATTAATAAATGTCAATAGGTCCTAATAGTGAGTAAGTGGAAAAAAACTATTGGATTGTTAAGATGTATTAAAGGTAAGGAGTCAAACCCAAAAATAACACTTAGAGCGTTACATGAGATGCTTGAGAGGAAATACCAAGTTGGATTGTGAGACATGAAAGTGCATAAGGCGAAAATGAAAGCCCTAAAATCAATTAGGAGCGATTTTGTTGGTCAATATTCATTTCTAAGAGACTACTTATAAGAGGTGCAGACTAGGAATCCAAACACCACAACCATACTTCAAGTGCAAAGTGAACCATGTTGATGGTGCATTCATGAAGGGTACATACCATGGTATGATTCTGACAGCAGTGGTAAGTACATAATCCTATTTTATATGTTTTTTTTAAGTTTAACAATAGTAAATTGTTTGCTTATTACTATGTTTGACATGATTAATTTAGGGTTTAGATGGGAACAATTGCACATATCCTTTGGAATATGCAGTTGTTGAAGCAAAGAACTTCAATTTATGGACCTGGTTTTTAACTAACTTGGGAGATGATCTTGGTTTGTATGCAAACTCTAACTTCACCTTCATATTAGACACACAAAAGCTAAATCTAGTTATATTTTCACTTGCATGTAATATAATTCAATAAGTAACTTGATTTTTATGATGATTTACGTTTCATCTTCATGAGAACATGAAACGTAAATGGAGGGGCAAGGAATTCAAGGATTGTCTTTGGAAATGTGCAACATGTACCACCGTACCACAATTTAACAGTGTCATGGAAGAACTAAAGGAACTTAACAATGAAGCATAGGACTTGCTTAAGACTATTCCACCTAAGCACCGGTCTGGATTCCACTTCTTGGATTCCACTTCTCAGGTATATAATAATTTGTTTATAAGTTTATAATTTTTTTTAATATAATCTAAATATCTAATACAATTGTGCTTAATCATGGTGGGCACATTGTGTTGCTTTGTTGAATAATGTGTGAGAGTTTGAATGGCAAGATAGTGAAGGGTCGTAATAAGCCAATTATCACTTTCTTAGAGTTTATTAGGGAATATATTATTGACGTGTAAATATTTTGTGATATGCTTTTCTATCAACAATTGTATTTTACTTTAGATTTAAGGAAATTGTTGTGTATTTATTTTTTCCTTACTTAGATAGGATTAGTAAATATTTTTTCCCTAATTTTATGGTTTCCTTTTTTCTGGTTTCCATCTTATATATATACCCTCTTTTCTGGAAAATAAAGGATTAAAGAAATTATTCATCATCTCTACCATATTTCTACAAGGTATCAGAGCTAAACCTACTCTAAAACCCTAATCTCCTCATCACATCTACTATTCTTAATCTCAATTTCCATGCATGAAAGCAATACATCCAAGGTTACCTCCAACATTAACCAATCCCCACTGATTCCACGTGATCCAACACCTCCTCCCACTAATCACGAACTGAATGGCCATAATTACATACAATGGTCCCAATAAGTTTTTTGGTTTATCTGTGGTTGTGCCAAAGATGGTCATTTAAACGAAGAAATCACTAAACCTTTAGAAACATATCCAAATTTTTGTTCATGGAAAACCGATGATCATCTATTGATGTCATGGCTTATCAATTCCATGACTACAGAAGTTGGAGAGAACTTCCTTCTTTACAAAACTGCAAAAGAAATATGGGATACTGCAAAAGAAACTTACTCCAATTCTACGAATTTCTCAAAACTGTTTTCTCTTGAATCTTGTTTGTATGATCTACACTAGGGAGATTCCTCAATTACTCAATATTTTAACCTTTTTCTCGTATTTGGCTTCAACTTGACCATTTTGAAGTCTATCAATGGAAGTTGTAGATGATGCGAATGCCTACAAATATGTGGTAGACCAAAAGCATACAATATGGTTCCTCCTTTGTCTCAACAAGGAATTTGATGTTGTATGTATCCGTATAATGGGATCTCGTCCGTTCCCAACTACTCGAGAAGCTTTTGCTGAGGTTCGTCATGAGAAGAGTAGGAAAAATCTAATGATGCCAAATATCGGGAGCAACAGTAACTCTTTTGTACTGTTTACTAACAGCTCCAACTCAAAAAACAGGAAAGGTCAAGGACGGCCATGGTGCCAACATTGCAAAATTCATGGTCATTAGAAATCCAGCTGTTGGAAACTCCACGGAAAAACCCAACAGATTGGAAACCATCTAGTGCTCGATTTGATAAAGAAAGTCATGCACACGTAGGTATTGGACCTGAAACAAACCAATTAGAGATTTAAAACCTCAAAGACCATATGGAATTCTTAAAACAAATGATTGCCAACAACACTTCTGGTACAACTATTCCAAACATTGTGGAGCAACCTACTAGTCTTCTTGCATCACAAGGTAAATATGCACATGATCTTAATGTCAGTCACATGTTTTCCGAAAAATCATGGATCCTTGACTCTGGAGCATCAAATCACATGACCTTTCACCAGTGTTTTAAAAACCAGTTTGAACCGGCCGGTTGAACCGGTCGAACCAGGAACCGGAGGTGAGGGCGGTTCGATTTGGACCGGTTTGAAAATGATTTTCTGACCGGATTAAACCGGCCGGTTTTAGTAAAAAACCGGTTCAACCGGTTGAATTGAACCGGAATGGACCGGGTTGAACCGAACATTCTTGGATTTTTGTGTTTGTTTTGGGCTTCTTTGTTTGATTTTGACTTCTATAATGATTGTTTTTATATGTTGCATTCTATTTACATTTATAATACTAAAAAGATGACAAGTTTTGTAAACAATGTATGCAGGATAATTAAAAACATATAAAAATATAGAACCGGTTTAACCATCCGGTTGAACCGGAAAAAGTCCTCCAACCGGTTCAATTAAAAAACCGGTTTTTAAAACATTGCCTTTCACAAAAGAGTTTTTTCAAATTATCCCCCTTATCCATACTCATTAGTACGTATGACAAATGGATCTTTATCTCCAATTGAAGGATTCGGATCAATTATTCTTTCTCCTAATCTTTCATTACATTTTGTTCTATTCATGCCTAATTTATGTTGCAATCTTCTACCAATAAATAAGGTTACTCGTGATTCCAAGTGTATAACCCAGTTTTTTCTGAATTTTCTGAATTGAAGGTGGTGGGATTAGACAAAGTGATTTGCAATGCTAGGATGTGCGGTGGTCTTTACTTGCTTCACGAAGACTCATTTAGAAGACAAGCTAACAAGTCAAGTTGTGGTTTTGAGTCCAGTTTAAATTCTTTCCATAGTGAAAAGCCTTTTTCTTTGACATCCTTTATGTTTACTAAACATCAAGTTATGCTTTGGCATTTTCGTTTAGATCACTCAGATTTTTTATACTTAAACTTATTTATCAATAAAAAACTACAATTTTATCAATGTGAAATCTGGCAGTTTGCTAAACATACACGTTCATTATATCCTAGTGTAGGTTACAAACCCTCAAAACCATTCTCATTAATTCACAGTGATATTTGGGGACCTTCCTGAGTAAAAACTATCACTGGAGCTCGATGGTTCATCATATTCATTGATGAACACTCTCGCATAACATGGACATACCTCATGAAGGACAAACATTGAAACATATCCACATATACTTTCTTATGTCACAAACCTACCATTGAAAATCTTTGGATGTATAACTTTCATTCATATCCACTCTCAAAACCGTTCAAAATTAGATCCCCAGTCACCCAAATGTGTTTTTATTGGAAATATCAAATTATCAAAAAGGATATAAGTGTTATTCTCCCATTACCAAAATGTTCTATAACACCATCGATGTCACATTCTTCGATAATAATTCCTATTTTCCCAAAACCAATATTCAAGGGGAGAATTATGAAGAATATCAGTTCTGGGAAACCATGTCAAGCAACCCATCTAATCCCTATCCAAACAACTCCAACAAATCAAAATTTGCCATCTATTTCTGAAATTCTGCCTTCTTTTACATAAATCTGCCCTCTGAAGAGAATTTGTCTTCTATTTCTAAAAACCAACCTTGTATTTCTAAAATTTTGCTTTCTAGTGCAGAAAACCTGCCTTCTACTGCAGAAAATCCGCCATTCGAAGAGAATTTGTCTTCTATTTCTAAAAGTCAGTCTTCCACTTCAGAATACCGTTCATCTATTTCCCCTCAACTTGACAACAACGACTTTCGTGTTTATACTAGATGAAAGCGAAGTTTGCAAGTAATTACCAATGTACAACCGAGCATTGATCATGATCCTAAGCCGAACACCGCACCTAACGAAAATTCACAACGTATAAGTTCCAACACTGAACATGCTTTTACATCCTAAGCCGATAGTCGCGGGCTTATGACCTTTCAGGGTCGGATTTGGGTGTCGTATGCAGGCGGGGCACGCACCACCTTGATGGAGGAGGCACATAGATCGAGATTCTCGATCTATCCCGGGGCCACTAAGATGTATTTGGATCTAAAGAAAGATTATTGGTGGCCCTGTATGAAAAGGGATGTAGCATGGTTTGCTGAGAGGTGCTTGACCTGTCGCAGGGTTAAGGTCGAGCACCAGCGTCCGCATGGCAAGTTGTAGCCACTCGAGGTTCCCCAATGGAAGTGGGAACAGATTTCTATGGATTTCATCACCAAATTTCCGAGGACTGCGAGGGGTGTCGATGCAATTTGGGTGATCGTCGACCGGCTGACGAAGAGCGCTCACTTTCTTGCTATCAGTGAGAGCTCTTCTGCAGAGAGGCTGGCAAAGTTGTATGTGGGGGAGGCGGTATCACAACATGGAGTGTCGATATCGATTGTGTCAGATCGGGATGTATGTTTCACTTCCAGGTTCTGGAAGAAGTTCCACGAGGAGTTGGGCATGAGGCTGCATTTCAGTACCGCTTACCACCCACAGACGGACGGACAGAGTGAGCGGACGATTCAGACGCTCGAGGACATGCTTCGAGCATGTGTGTTGGACTTCGGAGGAAGTTGGGACACGTATTTTCCATTTTCTGAGTTTTCATATAACAACAGTCACCATTCGAGCATTGGTATGCCTCCCTTCGAGTTGTTGTATGGGAGGAGGTGTCGGACTCCCATCTTTTGGGGAGAGGTAGGGCAGCGAGTGATGGGCAGCACTGAGATAGTGCTTCAGATGACAGAGCAGATACATCAGGTCAGGCAGAGGTTGTTGACAACTCAGAGTCGCTAGAAGAGTTACGCGGATAGGCGACGATCCGAGCTCGAGTTTCAGGTCGAAGACTTCGTACTCCTGAAAGTGTCTCATTGGAAATGAGTGATTCGATTCAGGAAGAGGGGCAAGCTGGGGCACCGGTATATTAGGTCGTTTAGGGTGTCCGCGAGGGTGGGCAGGGTAGCATATCGGTTGGAGCTACCTGCGGAGTTGAGTCAAATACATGATACCTTCCACATGTCTCAGCTGAGGAAGTGTACAACCGACGAGTCGGCAGTGGTGCCGCTGGAGGATATTCAGGTGGATGCGGGCCTGAATTATGTTGAGAGACCGATCGCAATCTTGGATCGGAAGATCAAGGTTCTGAGGAACAAGGAGGTGCCCCTGGTTCAGGTCCAGTGGCAACATCGGAGGGGGTCCGAGCTGACTTGGGAGCCAGAGTGGGAGATGCAGGAGCAGCATCCAGAGTTGTTTTCAGCATGAGACTTCGAGGGCAAAGTCTGGTTCTAGTGGGGGAGAATTGTAACATCCCGAAATTTAGGTACAACTATTTAACCCTTCTCTTTTGTCAAGTTGTCAAAATTAGCCCTTGAGTGGAAAGTGTTGCAAATGAGTACGTTGGGCGTACTAGAGAGTACGCTGCGTGTACTCATGCGCTTAAGTTGGACGCAGACTCGCCTAGGTACGCTGGGCGTACCTAGGGTTACGCTGGGCGTAGCGGGCCCAGATGCAAACCCTAAATTGTGGCTTGTGCCCTATAAAAGGAATGCTAAGGCCTTATCCGCAACCACCATATCAGAGAGTGAAACCCTAAGAGAGCATTTCCTTCATCCTAAATCTTGTGTGTGAGTGTTTTGAGCTAAAAGTGCCTTTGTGTGTTAGTGAAGAAGAATGGGAGGTGCTTGTGGAGGCTAGGGTTTGAAGTTCAAGCTTGGATTTGAGTTCTTCAAAGGGAGGAGCTTCACTTAGAGGTAACAAGCTTAGAACTTTCCTCTTTATTTTGGTTTGGTGTTGCATGGTCCATTTTTAGGGTTAAAGTCCCAAAGGTGGAGACTTTATGAGCATAAGGAACTCCATGGACCTGGAAGGGTACCTATGTGTGACCGGAAGGTCTTATATGCTTTGAGATGTATGTGTTATATGCCGATATGTGATATGTATGCGTTATGTATGCTATGTATGATAAGGACCGGAAGGTCAAGAGGACATGGACCGGAAGGTCAGGAAGTTACGGACCGGAAGGTCTACCGGGATTCGGGATGGAAGTCCCCTGAGTCACTTGGACCGGAAGGTCCCACAGAGTTATGGCCTGGAAAGGCGTATGTGTTGTATGTGGTATTTTGGGGAACTCACTAAGCATTTATGCTTACAATTGTTGTGTTGTGTGTTTCAAGTACTAGCGAGGACCGTGGGAAGGCACCGACATGATCCGTACACACTGAGAGGATTTATATATTTGAGATCTTTTGAGATTCTGGGATTTGTTTGTTATGATGACATTGGATACAGTTTGTTTGGTGTTCTTTTGATGATTGAAAATATGATTTAAAAATGAAAAATTGTTTTGAAAATTTACGTTGTTACATATGTCTTCAAAGTTGAACCTATTAATACGAGGTTTTGTGGGAAAAATGCATGCCTTACCAAGCTGATACCATAAAAGTATCATGTCCCTATTGAAAGATCAAAAAAGAAGAGAAAAAGATTTGCAACCGAAGATGATAGTGTCCAAAAAATGGAAATCAATAACATGCTCAAAATGTGGAAATGTGGGCCATAATGGAAGGAGCTACAAGGGACAATCACAACCTTGGAATGCTACAAGGAATGTGACAAGACAAGGTGCAGTAGGGAATGCAATAGGACAAGGTGCAACAGGTAGCAATGCATGAGTTAAAAAGAGGGGAGGTGCCAAAAAAAGGAGTTGGGAAGAAGGGAAAAAGCTCCATGATTTGAAAATTTGTAGTTTGGTATTTGGATCATGAAGGATAATTATGTGTTTTTTGTTAGGCATTGATTGCCTTGTTACTTTGTTGTTATGCTTGGTATTTTCTACTTTGTCCCTATGTAGGATAACTATCCATATGCCTTAACAATATGTTGCTATTTTTTATGTTAGTGTTAATGGTAAATGGTCATATGTTGCTATTTTGGATCATGAAAAACCACATTTTGATGATATTTTAAGCTTTGTCTCTTCCCTTAAAACTTTGTTGTGATATTGGATGCTAAAGGTATTGAATGATATATTGCGTATGTTGCTATTTTGGATCATAAATACCACATTTTCATTAAATTTGAGCACCAACTGAGGACATCACATCTTGATTACACAAAATCAACACATTGCCATTGGATTTGAAGGTTTTTTCATAATACAAATACTAATACAAAATACACATAACAAAAGACTAGGAACTTCATTTCTAAACCTACACTTTATATATAAGGACTAAAAAATAGCTAATAACTAGGTAAAACTTCAATCTGCGATTTTGTTCTTTAAGTTTTAGCCTAAACTCCATAGAATTATAGTTTTGATCAAAATCATTCACCCATCATATGAACATGCATAATGGTCTCTGAACCAATTAAAGAAGATCAAGAATTAGGGCAAAATTAAAGAAACGTCAAGAACGAAGTTAAAGAAGATCAAAACCATTACCCTTATCTTTATTATACAAGCAAAGTAGAGTTTCCCATGGTTTTTCTTGCTATAAGATATGCGAATCATTGCAACAGCTCCACAATTGCCTTTTATATCAATCATTCTTATCATGGAAGAAATCGTTAGTAAGGGGAGAAATCTACGAAGGAGACCATAACAGAGGAAGGGAGGGAGGTAGGGTTGTGGGGAGCTTAAATAGAAGCCTTTAACGGTTAACGTCTATAGGGACTAACTATGCAAGAAAAAAAACCATGGACGATCCGAGTTAATTTTTGAAAATAGGGACTAAACACGTTTTTTGGCATGTACACAAGAGAAGATTGGTGTAATTTACTCAAAAAATGACATTAAGTAGAATTGTCTTATAAGTGATGATTTTCTGACACTAAATCTTCTCAATACACCATATAATTAGAAACCATATAATTAGAAGCAAATACTTTCGAAGAAACTAGAAGCAAAGATTTTTATTGGAAAACATCGTACATAAACACTTTATACATAAATTATTTCAAGTCATATTATAAGCATTACTTCATGACAATCTTTTTCAAACATGATAATTTATTCTTGAAATGTTGATCTTTCAAAATGCACATTAAGCTTTACTTGAAAAAAGTTTTTCAAAATATCATAAATTGTTCTTGAAACATAGATCTTTCGACATACTCTAAGCTTCACTTGAAAATAATAGCTTTTCAACTTATCTTAAATTGTTCTTTTAAAATAGATATTTTAAACGTAGTGTAATATTTAAGCTTTTTCACTTGAAAACATATTACATGACTAAATGCTATATATATGAAATGCATGGCCATATTCGAATACAAGTTATCGGGCCATCTTGATTCATTGTTTCATTTAAAGTAAATTACACTAATAGTCCCTATGGTTTGGGCTAATTTGCACGTTTGGTCCCTAATTTATTTTTTTAACTCGAAAGGTTCCTATTGTTTGTTTTTATTATGCGCTTGGTCCCTACTGTTTGTTTTTGTTACGCGATTGGTCCGTGTCTTACTTAAAAATACTATTATCTAAAGAGAAAATGACAAAAATAGTCATTTACACTAATTGCATTACAAAAATAGCCAAAAAAAATCGAAATTACAACAATAGCCTCCCATTTCGCAGATGAGAAGGTCCCATCTGCGAAATGGGCTTCTCATCTGCGAAAGTACAAGTACCTAAAGCTGTGCTTTAGATACTTGTACTTTCGCAGATGAGTTTTTTTTTGTAATATTTTTTCTGTATAAATAGGGTTAATTTCGCAGATGGAATAGGTCCATCTGCGAAATCCTCTGAGCCTATCTGGGAAATGGTGTAATTTTTTTTTTTTTTTTTTAAGTTTAACTATGAAATGAATTGGTTTGACTACGAAATGGGCTTTGCTATATAAAAACTTTTGTAGAAAAAATATCATTTTGGTTGTTATTTGTTTGTCTTGTAAAGAAATACTCTCTACAATTTGCTCAAAAAATGATTGAATATTTGGTTTGTCTTGTAACCGGTGGGAGATGGCAAGTTAATGGAACTAATCTGGAATACATATGTCCACAGGGAGGTATTTCTGAACTTGCTTTGATATTTTCTGAGTATATTAGTTATAGTGATTTTGTATCTTTGGTAAGAAGCAAAATTGATTTGTTAGACAAATATAGAATTAGTCTTCGTTTCCACCATCCTGAATTAAATTATTATATAGCTATAGTTGAAGACGTGGATGTTAGAATGTTGATAAACGTAATCAAATGTAGTGGAGGAAGGGCTGTGAAAGTATTTGTGATGGTTGATGAAGTTGAGGAGGTTAATGGGGGTGGTGAAATTGGAAACCAAGTTGTTGGTAATTTATGCAGTTATAAAGGGAGCAACGATCCGATAGGTACTTTCAATACTCCTAGTGTACCTCAGTTTCACAGTGTTGCTGAAAATGTTAATGTTAGTTATTCACCTATTCACTATGTGGATCCCAAGAATTACAAGTATGTTGGCGATGATGATGTTGGTACATATCTTAATCATGTGGGTGGTCGTTGTGATGATGTTGCCGAACAAGAAGTTAAACTTATGAATAGGCGTGTGGTAGATAAAACTAAAAAGAAAAAAAAAATCAACTCAAAAAAATGAAAAAAATCATGTTTACGGGCATTATGTTGATGTTGGTGATGTATGTTTAGATATAACCGAGCTACAAAGTAATTCCGATAGAGATGAGTTGGGTGATGAAGTTAAAGCTAAGTATCCCGATAACCTTTTTCACGGTATGCCCCCTGTACCAGCATGGTCAGTTGATATTAATGAAGATATCCCAACACAGATGGTAGACATTAATCTTCAAAAGATTCAATGTGAGAGTATATTTAAAAACAAAGAACTTTTAAAGCGGTGTATTGGTAAAAAAATGTCTTCGAGAAGGTTTCCAGACGAGGACAAGTAGATCCACCAAATCAAGGTATGAAGCTGTGTGTGTTTCGAAAAATTGTTCTTGGTTACTAAGAGCAAAAGCAATTAAAAATATTGATGGACTTTTCCAAGTGAATAAATTTGTTGATGTACACACATGTTCTTCAACATTGTTGCAACCTAATCATCGACAAGCAAACAAATATGTTTTGGGTGAATATGTTGCTGATGTTTTGGCTGAAGACTATAGTAGAGTTTATCGGGGAAAAGAAATTGTTAATGATATGAATGCTCAATTGAATATCAATATCTCATACCATCAGACATGGCGTGCGAAGCAATATGCATTGTTGTCGTTAAGGGGTACGAAAGAGGATTATTTTACCAAACTTCCGGCGTATTGTCACAACTTGGCCAAACATAATCCGGGTACTATCACACATATTAAAACAGATGCTGATGATCGGTTTGAGTTTTTGTACATCGCACTCGGTTGCTCGGTTAGTATTATCATGTCCTAATTTTTTTTTAATATTTATTTTGGTGTATTTGAATAGATATACAATGTATTGTAGGTACGAGCTTTTGTCAATTTTTGTAAGCCGACCCTAGTAGTAGATGGAGCTCACCTAAAGGGCGAGTTCAAAGGTACCATGCTACTTGCAGTTACTAAGGACGGACAAAATCAAATATTACCGGTTGCATATGGTATATGCAAAAATGAGTGTACTGATTCTTGGACATGGTTTTTTCAAAAACTACGTGATTGCATAGGAAATATGCAGGAGCTTACAATTATATCTGATAGGTCTCCATCTATAGCAACATCCGTTGCCAACATTTTTCCTCACGCTCATCATGGAATATGTGGTGTCCATTTGTATTTCAACATAGTATCTAGATTCGGCAAGAGTAAGACGGTTAAAGGAATTTTTTGGGAGGCGTGTAGGGCGTACACAGTTGATGCTTTTGATGCTGCCATGGATGTTATGAAAAAGACAAAAGAACCAGTATGGGAGTACTTAAAAAGTATAAATCCAGAAACCTGGTCAAGGGCACATTTTAAAGGGAACCGATACAATCTTATGTCGTCCAACAGTGCGGAGTCTATAAATGCATTATCTAGACACGCACGTAAGGTGCCAATACTTATGTTGATTGATTTTTTTCGTGCTACAATGCAACAATGGTGGTTTCAAAGACGTAACTTTGCAGGTATTATGTAAATTTGTAATATTAATGTTTTATTAGTTTCGATGTTATTGATTTTAACTTCTTCATTTTGGCTGTTTTTTTAGCGGAAGCAACAACAACACTTACCCCTTGGGCGGATGAAGTTGTAAAAGAAAACAAGAAAACTTTTACCAAATGGGATGTTCGCATGATCTCAAATACGAAATGCGAGGTCAAAAAGGGGGCACAAAATGTGATTGTTGATTTTCAACATATGACATGTACATGTAGGCATTGGCAACTTGATGGGATACCTTGTGGTCATGTCATAAGATGTTTAACAGTGAACAATTACCAAGACTGCTCGAGGTTTGCATTAAATGCTTACCTTACCAAAACACTGAGGAAAACATATGAGGAATCAATAAACCCTCTGCCGAAGCCATCCGAATGGGAGATCCCTGATGATTTGATGATTGTTAAGCCACCTATAATGGATAAACGTCAGCCAGGCAGGCCAAGAAACACAGACCGCATTCCATCCCAAGGCGAGGGTCCAATTATAAAAGAGTGTTCTACATGTGGTCAACTAGGACACACGAGAAATAATTGTACTGGAAGGGCGTCTGGTAGCAGAGCAGGTCACATAATTTCTACTGCAGAAATGGCATATAATATTGGTGGTTCAGCGGGTTGCTCACAAACCCATAACGCTGATTTTGATATAAAACAACCTTGAAATTTAGAGTAATGAGGAGTTGTTAGCTTATTATGTATTGTAATATTTTTATTAACTCTTACAAGACATTGCTATGCTTTCATATTTTAGTTAAGTTTGTTGATTATAACAATGAATGAAGCCTTTATATTATAAAATATAGTTTGCAGATTTATTTTAACAGTTACAACATGTTATTTAAAAAAACAACAAACGATCCTTTGGCAACCTAATCTGTTTCATGATAATATTACAACAACTTTATAACTAATTTTTAAATTCAGGAAACTGCAACGGGTACTTCTCTTTCTCCATTGTTATATAGTCATCCCTAATTCTCATTTTGTCTTCGAAACGATCCTTTTTTACCATAATGTGTATCAACTGCTCATCCTTCTCAGCAAGCCATTTTTCAGTCGTTTTGATTGCCTTCTTACTCTTTTTTATCCAATCTTTATGATCTTTGATTTTGTTTTTATTGAGGTCAATCCATTCTTCAGCTTGTTTGCATTCCGAACCTATATCATTAGCAAGTTGAGTGAGAAGTCGGTATGACTCTTTGTCCTCTTCTTGTTGTGCTTCACCTTCTTTAATTCTTCAAAATTTTCATGTGACATATATGACCCGGCTGAAGAGGGTGTAAAAAAAGGGTCTACCGAATCACAGTAGTAACAATCTACTTCGTTGCATGAGCAAATTTCGAATTTGTGTGAGGAACTCATAATAAAGTCGATATTGTATTAAACTGGAGCAATAAGTGGTATTTATACATACTAGACAGTAATGAGAAGTCCAACTTTGAAATGACTAGACAGTAATGACAAGTCACTGTAGTAACCTGCACATCCCAGTGGGTCCCTTAAGTGACAAGAGATAAATGACAGTTTGACATGACAAAACACTGCATAAAGCTGAAATTCGTAGTCCAAATATAACCATTTCATAGTCAAAGTATTATTTCATAGTCTATTTATTTATATAAATAGATGTTTAAGATCTATAAACCAAACACCCAAATCACCTAAACGAAACGAATTTCCATTATTAGAAATGTCGTCGAATGCAACAAGTTCTTTGAATGAAGTACCTGGTTCCAATTCTGAAAGGCCATGGACGACAAACGAGGTGTTAGTTCTAACACGGTGCTGGCTAAGTGTTAAGGATGGTGAACCGTTACTTGCTCCCCCGCATTGCCTAATTGGTGATGAATGGAGTCGCATCACATCTTTGTTTAACCATGAGATGGGAGAAGGGCAAAAAAGAGAAAAACCAGATGTTGTTACTAAGTGGACGGATGTAAAGGAAGAAGTGACATGGTTCAATCAAGCATGTAGTTATGCGAAACGTAACAATGTTCGTTGTCGTGACGAAGAAGAGTTCTTGGAAGTTGTTACAGAGTTTTACATCTTTGAGCATGACGGCAGAGACTTCGAATATGAGGAAGTTTGGAAGGTTGTTAGAGATAAACAGTATTTCAAGTAGACCGCTCTAATTTGTGTTAAGAATAAGCCATGGACTTGTGTTTTACGTTAATGCTTTGTTCGTATTATGTCGTTGTTTTTCATGTAATTGTTGTGATGTTTTAATGGTTCATGGAATCTTGTTACTAATGTATTCTAATATATTTTGATAACTAATGCAATGGCCATTTATTAACTCAAGTTAATCATACGAGTTTCTCACATAATAAACTAAAATAAATTTTAAACATATGAAATACATACGAGTTTCTCACATAATAAACTAAAATATATTAACTCAAGTTAATCATACAAGTTTCTCACATACTAAACTAAAATATATTTTAAACATATGAAATACATACGAATTACATACGAAATACATGAAAATAACCTAGTACTCACATAATAAACTAAAATAGATTTTAAACAAACGAAATACATACGAAATACATAAGAAATACATGAAAATAACCTAGTACATGAAAATAACCTAGTACTCAAATAATAAACTAAAATAGATTTTAAACAAACGGGATATATTTCAAAATATTCCAAGGGGCTTCAAACTGGAATTCCAACCCGTTACTTAATGACTTGTATTCCTCTTTAGCAGCTTCCAAGATGACATCCTCAGTAGCATTTAAACGGGTGTCGTCAATTTTGGTATAAAGATCGTTGAATAATATAACTTCGGTTTTCATTTCATACCATCTTGCTAAGATGTCTAGTTCGTCACGATCATTTCTTGTAGCCATTCGGTTTTCAGCATTGAAAATATTTGTTAAACGGCTCCAAAACATTGGATCGTTCAACTTGCTTGTCTCATACACATGAATATAAGCATGTGTAAGAACCAAGAACTCTTCATTGCTCCATGATATAGAAGTCATTTGGATTGAAACAAAGAGAGTAGAATCTAAAAACAATATTTGAACAACTATATTGGTTAATTTAATAAAGTATTGCATGTAACTTAGGGTCAATTTATAGTAGTTTCTACACAAAATCGCAGTCCAATCTTCTAATATGTCTGCAATTCATAGTCAAAATTAACTGACGAATGCAGTGTACTATACTTATAACACAACAGATCACTGTTCGAGTTGACAATTCATCCCCGGTTGAATGACAACACAATACATTGCTGTTTGAGTTGACAAGTCATTGCACCAGGAAAGTAAGGAGTCGTTATAAATAGATTTCAATATCCGTTGTAATTGTATTCTATTACTTCCCTCCTTGCAATTATGGACTCACCACGTAGATGGAGGAACGCAGAGGAGGTCGCTTTGGTTCAAGCTTGGATTACAACTGTAGAGGTGGATTTTCCACCGGGTCCCCCACAAGTTCGTGCTGGATCATTTTGGTCTCATGTCTGTCATTTGTTTCACCATTTAATGAACCGCACTCAATATCGAAGAAGAAGAGATGTCAAAGCGAAGTTTCTGGATATGAAAATGAAGGTGAAACAATTTCAACGTATTTATAACGAGTTGGATAACGAACATGCAAATACGGATGAAGACATTCTACGGCAGGTGGCTTTGGAACTATACCGTTTTCAATACGATGGTAGCGAGTTTACCCACTTAGATGCATGGAATGTTTTAAAGAATGTCCCTTATTTTTAATATGCATGTTGGTTAAGTTAATTGTTTTTCGTTATTTAAGTTGCTTGTTGTTGTATGTGTCTAGTCGTTACTATTTAATAAACGTCCATTTCTTTTAATGTATGTTGTTTCCTCAATAGCAAATATTTAGAACGCAATAAAATATAAATGGGGTACATAAATAACTAACACATAATACGACATAAAAAATAAACTGGGTACATGGATAACTAATACGTAACACAGCACTAAAATAAAAACGGGGTACATCAAAAACTAATACATAATACTACATAAAACATAAATGTGCTACATGAATAACTACTGCATTGAGGGAGGTAACAGGACCACCGTTTCATTTGGTATTTCCCAATGCTCATGTGATGGTATAGCATTCACCAACTCAGATCCATATGCAAGTCGATACACATAATTAGTGAACTTGTAATCAACCATTCTTTGAATGGACTCAGATGTACGGGTTCTTAGACATGCTATAGCGTGGCCACATGGTATACCGCTTTTTTGCCATTTACCACAACTACATACCCTTCGTTCAAGTTGTACGTTGCTGGTGGCAAAAGTGTCATCGACTTCAAATGTATCCCCATACAAACGTCTTGCATTACAATTATAAGACTTGTTGAGACTTTTTTGAACCTTACTCTCAACGTAAGGGGTCAACCCACCCGACAACCTCCCTGTAAAATTTGATATTTTAATAAAAATAGTAGCACAATAAAAAAAACAAAATATAACAATCTCCCTTACCAGCCAGTTCGGCCCGTTCAGCATACTTTGATTGTATCGACGTGGTGGTTAACTCAATTATCGTTGTTATAGGAAAATCACGTGAGGATATAATTTGCAAAATTTCAGGGACGTCAATCGATTTAACATTGTAACGTATTTTTGGGAAAAATGCTCTTGTCCATTTTGAAATCGGTATATCGTCAAGCCAGTAAATTGGACTCATAAGCAAGGTGCAGAAAGGTGGTTGCCTACATGTACTTTGCACCCTTTCGAAACACAAGTAAAAATCATCAACGCTATATGCATTGCATGACTTCCAAAACAACGATTCGACTTCCGTATTGTTATGTCCGACAGACTCACGTATCTTTCGAGCTATATCTTTAGGACAATATCCATGATAGGAATCCGGGTAGGCACTGTCAACACCAAAGTCTATGTTATCACACAGGTTGCTTATGAAACCAACCTCTATGTCCTCACCTAAACAATCTCTTAACCTCATCATGAACCATCTCCATGATTCTTCACACTGTAAGGTTCCCAAACCAAGTGCTAAGAGTAGTGGTTCATGATTTCCATCTAAAGCCACTGCGAAGTACATTGTTGTCAGAAAGCTCCCAAGAAGGGGTAAATAACCCACATATATCAGCGGTATCATGCACCTAAGGAAGGTACGAATCTACATAAAAACGAACACATATTAGTGTTATGTAAGAACTAATCGACATACATTACCATGAAATATTGTATAACTCAATAAAAGAAGTATGTTATACCACGCAACCTAAAGCCACAAAACAGAATTGAAAGCGGTCGCTATCGGTTTTCTTAATGGCTATGAAGGTATTAGGATTTGTTCTTTGAAGGTTATGCAAGAAAATTGGTAGTTGAGAAAAGGTTCTTTTGCTGTAACTACTTATTTTCAATACCGATAATTGTGCTCTACAATGATCACACAAATGGAATTATAAATAGAAAATATTGTATCTCTACTGATCAAAATTCATAGTTTAACCTTTTAAATTTGTAGTTGAACATTTTGAATTCATAGTCAAACCAGTTCATTTCATAGTCAAATTTCACTGACCGACATGACAATACTACGGAATGTACTTGTCTGCATTTCATAGTTGACCTTTTTGAATTCATAGTCAAACCAGTTCATTTCATAGTCAAATTTCACTGACCGACATGACAATACTACGGAATGTACTTGTCTGCATTTCATAGTTGAACTTTTTGAATTCATAGTCAAACCAGTTCATTTCATAGTCAAATTTCACTGACCGACATGACAATACTACAGAATGTACTTGTCTGCATTTCATAGTTGAACCTTTTGAATTCATAGTCAAACCAGTTCATTTCATAGTCAAAAAGAATTGTCCGTAATATGATTTATTCTATAAATGAGTGTCACTCATTATGAAAAAATTTAACTGAGAAAGTAACTCCGATTTAAAAGAATAAGAAGGCTAATGGCATACTGCAATTGCGGAGGAGAACGTATCCTTAGGATTTCGGGTACAACTAAAAACCCAGGAAGATTGTTTTACGCTTACCCGTATTTGGTATCATGTTCTTACCGTCATTCAAATTTAAACCCTCGTGTTTACATCACACAAATTTATTTTCTTACTGTGGATATTAAATTTAACAGGGACCAAAATGCGGGTTTATCAGTTGGGTTGATGAAGAGAAGGACCAATCTTCTATGGTAATAGCTAAAGTAGCTAACTCTAATAAGCTCTTTTCAATCAGAAAATAAGAAGTTAAAGATAGCGTTGGTTTGTAGTTGGGTGTTGTTCTTGGCAGTTCTTGTTTACAAGTTGTAAGCTTTTCAATATTGTTTTTATGGTTTTGAAGTTGTTAGGTCAATAAATTGTTGTATTTGTAACGTTAAAACAAATGTTGTAGTCGTTCTTATGTTGTATGTATTGATAAGTAATTAGTAGGTCATTAAATTGTTGTAATTGTCGTAACGTTATATTTTTTGTCATCCGTTGAGTAAACTCTAAAGATAAACTAATAATGAAATCCAACATTAATTTGTATATACATTTATATAATCCAACTACAGAGGAGCAAGACTAGACCCCCAAATAATTTTTGCCATCCGGAGACGGAACTCTAAAGCTGCGTTCTTTGGGTCAATAAGAACACGTATTGGTTGACCTGAAACCAATTGCTCCATAAACATACAAAGAAAAACACCGCAATCTCCCAAATGACTACTTTGTTGGGGAACGTTTTCTTCATAAATGAATTGCATATTCAATGGAATCCTTGGGATGTTCCTCCGGGCCCAATACTTAATCTTGTCCAAATAATTTGCCACCCGACGTTCAAATTTGGAAAAGATTCCTTCGGATTGGAATTTTTCATAAGCACCTCTACCAAGACTGTCATAAATATGCACTTCCATTGACGCTAATCGTAGTTCCCCAAATAGCCAATGATTAGGGGATGAATGAATCGGCAATAAGACCTGTATAAGGATCAGAAAATAAAATTATGTTTATTTACATCACAATACAAAAACATCACAATACAAAAACATAACAAAAAACGATATTATTTTCAATATAAACTATTAAGTTTACCGTATCAACATCCCACCAAGCAACCATGAAGTTGGGGTATGTAGCAATACCAGCCATAAACGCCCTCCAGTCCTGTCCTTCTTCCAAAGCATGAGAAACAAAAAAATTTGGAGGCATTATTGTATGTCGGTCGCTCTCAAACCGTCTCTCCATCAAAAGTCGGTACCAAATGGTTATATGCTGCACACATGATACTTTTGTTATTGACTAAAAAACAATTAACTTTTAAAAGAATTAATTAACAATTTATTTACCGCTGACTCCAACCATCCGTCGTGTGTATGCCCAAACAATGAGCTCCAAAAATCTCTATCTAACACGAAATTAAACAAACGATGTTGCACATCGTATGAATGCAATACATAATTTTGGATGACATTCTCACCGCCTGCTACGTAAGGTTGCAGGCGCAACATGGAGAAGTCATGAGCAACACCAAAAACTGGAGGAGGAACGGGGTTTGTTGATTTCATATCAACCTTCTTTTTTGTTCTTCTTTTTTGCTTCGGTGTCGTGTGCAACTAAAAACAATATTCAAATGTTTAAATGTATATCTTTCAGATAATTCACATAAACATAAAATCATCAGTTTATAAATAAAATGAATACCTCGGTGTAAGGAGGGCACAAATATTGTGATGGTTTTCGACTCCTCGGTTTATCGGGTGTAACTTCTTTGTCATCATCATCATCATGAAAATAATCTACATTTCCCGTTATTATTAGTTCGTCTTCGTCCGGCACATCATCATCAAATTTGTTCCCCGCATTCTCATTCCTCTCTTCCCACTCCTACATTAAAAATAATACTTTATACTTAATAACGAAATACACATAATTTAATAAGCAATAATATCTAAATAAACAAAATATTTATATTAATGTAACTATAATAACCTCTTTAACTTCACTATAACCGTTTACATCAAACACATCATCATCAAATTTGTTCGCCGCATACTCATTCCTCTCCTGCAACACCTACATTAAAAATATAACTTTTTACTTAATAACGAAAGACACTTTATTAAAAAGTAATTATTAAAATCGTAAAGGTAACATCTATACCAACCTTTTCGTCTTGAGTATCACCAAAAACATTTTGAGTTGTATTGTTTTTATTCATCACTTCATCTTGCACAACCTATATTTTCAAATATAAAATATGAACACATGTATTCATATATGTTAATAAAATTTAATAAATAATGTAGCGTGTAACTAACATGTTCATCATAATTTCTTTGTGACACTGTCGTATCATCAAAAAAAATGTCGTTCCAAAATTGATCATTATTCACTTCTTCAACAAAAACCTCTGTAGGTTGTCGGTTCATAAACACATGCTGCTCCAGTGCATGTAGTCGTTTCAACACCTCGTCTAGCTTGTGTTTCCCACTACCCCGACCTCTACCATGAGAGCGACCACTGGACGACATACTAGACGAAGATTCGTCTTGTCTCCTAAAATGGTCCCGTACTGGGGATGGAACTGCTTTCCATTCACCATATACATACTCTTGAAATGACATATAATAAAAAGATGTCATCTCACCATCACCCGGTAACATGTTTTGTCTTGGTGGTAGCCCCTCCTAAAAAATTAAACATATTAAAAATGCATATAAAACTATAATAATCAACTTTATTAATAATAAACGAAATATTTTTAAACCTGCATCTTTGACCAAATCTTGTTCACGTCAACCCATTTCAATTTTTTTGTTCCACTCCATCTTTTCATCCGAGGCAAGTCTTTATTTTTTCTCGATGCAAATCCACATGCACGAACAGCCGGAATCATCTCATATATCCATATCTACAATTTTTTACAATTATAGTAATAAAAGTTAAAATTAAAATAAAAAACATAACAATAAAAGAATTTAAATATAAGAAAATTTTTATACCCTTATTGGAGCCGTAAATCCTGAGACGGAATACTTTAAAATTTGACCACGCTCAGGAAGTGATAAATGATTATGTATCTTATTCTATGTATCCTCAAGGTCAACATAAGTAAAATCCCAGAGATAGCTACCCCAAGCGAAGCTAACAAAACAAAAAAACAAAATTAATTATTATATAAATTATAACTTTTAACGTAAAGAAAATATACCTATTCCAGAGATCCAAATTCTCAGCCAAATAAAACCAATCTTGTGGCACCCGATCGTTAACTTCTTTGCCCAAAAAACCTTCACACAAAATGTATATCAAACATACTCTAACTGCATCAACGTCGTCAAGTGCTAGGAATGTTTGATTTAAAATTAAACTTTTCAGGTCGCCGATTTTCACTGAACTATTAGTATGGTCCGGAAATAGCCGTTCACGCAGTAAACATCTTTTTTTACTGCTTATTAATTTTTCCGACCCTTTTCTCCCAATGTTTTTTGGATACTCCCCAAAATTGAAGCCGGTAATCAAACAAAACTCTTCCGGCCCATAAACCATTTTCGTATTGCCTACTCAAAAATATAAACGTTTTATTCCATCTGGAGATAAAACAGGGTCTGGCCGGATCTGATGAAGGAACATTTTATGAAACAATAACGCATCCCCTTGTAAACGAGGGACATCAATAAAATAGCCAAAGACGGTATCTCTGAAAATAGCACGTCGGGCATCATCTAAAACTTCAAAGACTTCCCATATGTTACCGCCAGAGCCTTTTAGGTTCGCAAAGGCTTTCGTATTCATTAAACTAAAATGATGCTGCAAAAAAAACACAAAAACAAATTAGATAACTAAAAAATATTTTTTTTTTAAATATATGATTACGAACTGCAAATACTTTCTTAATTACTAATATATATATTTCCGATAAAAAACAATAACATACACATATATAAACAATTTTCCAAGTTATACAACAAATATATTTACGATAGAAAACAATATCATACATAATTATATAAATATTTTCAACTTAAACATATTTTCAACTTAAACAAATTTTCAACTTAAACGACAAATATATAAACAATTTTTATCTTTCTAATTAAAACTAACATTATATAACCATATAAACAAAAAAATTTAAAAATAAAACGACAACCAAACTAACAATTTTGCAAGTTATACAACAACTTTATACAAATTTTCAACTTATACGACAAATAAAAACAATTTCTAACAATATATATACGACAAATTTTCAACTTATACAAATGTTATACTTATACGACAAACACAAACAATTTCTAACAATATATATATGACAAATTTTCAACTAATACAAATGTTATACTTATACGACAAATATATATACAAACGACTATTTTGCACTTTATATAAACAATTATAGGATAAGAATTTACAAGATTTCAGGTTATACAACAACTAAAAAAATTACAAAAATAACAAATTGTAAACATTATCTACGCAGTCTCTACTTGTCTCTACTTGCATTTAAACTTCAAGTATACTAAAAATATATTAAAACTATCAAACACAACAAAATTACCCTTTTTTAACACTAAATAATACAACAAATGATAAAATAAAAAATAACTTTAAACATTAAAAGAGTTAAAATCTAACCATATTTGCGGGATTGTTGACATAATCCTCCATTTTCTTCAAAAACTAGCCAAAATTCCGAGAGAAGCCCAAAGTTAGAGAGAGTTTTTGTGTAAAGAATGGTGAAAAATGAAAAAAAAAAAAAAAAAAAAAAAAAAAAAAAAAAAAAAAAAAACGTTTTTATACCTAAAAAGAGGGAATTTCGCAGATGAGGTTGTAATTTCGCAGATGAGAAGCCCATTTCGCAGATGGGACCTTCTCATCTGCGAAATGGGAGGCTATTTTTGTAATTTCGATTTTTTTTTGGCTATTTTTGTAATGCAATTAGTGTAAATGGCTATTTTTGTCATTTTCTCTTATCTAAATTGGGAAAATTGGTGGGGTGGGTAAGGTAAGGTGAGGGGGTAGGGTTGGAGGTGTGTTTATTAAAATAAATTATCAAGGTCAAGTTGTCTTTTTAAGTAAGATAGGGACCAAACGCGTAACAAAAACAAATAGTAGGGACCTTCTAAGTTAAAAAAATAAGTTAGGGACTAAACGCGCAAATTATCCTAAACCATAGGGACCATTCATGTAATTTACTCTTTCATTTATAGTTATCGATTCATTAAATACATGGAATCTAGTTAATTAGTGAACTTAATAAGATTAACAAATTGGGAAGAGGAAATCGACTTATCAAGAAGGTATCATAATAAATTGGAATCTACTTTGTAACATGAGGTACCGTCCTATTGAATTCATCACTCTTATCATGTTATTCAGATATCATGTGTGTAGACATTTATAATTACTATACAACTCACATTCAATGTATGCATGATCATATATATTTTTTTGTATGCAATTTAATCATGTTCAAGTTTCGCGATATGCATATAATTGTACATAAATTGTGTGTAACTTGAAAAACACTCCGTAAACGTTTATAAATCATGACAACATAGAATTTGGCTTGTTAAATAATAAAACTCATAGCATGATTTATTTTTCATAAACTATTTAAAACATACTAGCTATTCATTAATTACTCTATAAATGAGTTCATAAAAAATAACTTCATCCGTCCCATTTTAGTTGTCCAATATATTATTTTGATTTGTCCCAAAATTATTGTCACCTACTAAAAAAAGACTAATAAAATTAACTAAGTTTCTCATACCACCCATGATTATAAATACGACACAAAGATCAAAATAGCCTAATAAATACCATGCATTAATTGTTGGAATAAAAAATAAAAAAAATAAAAAAAAAAAAAAAAAAAAACTTGCATCTCAAAATGACGCATTCAGTGCTACTCTTAGTTTACAAATGAGAGCATCAAACATTCTTTTTTATTTAATGATAACAATGAGGGTTTTACATAGCAAATAAAAACTTGATTTATTATCATGTTTACATATTAATGAATCAAATATGAAATTGCTTCATCTATGATGCTTTGTTCACACTCAATTTGTATTGGCAAATTACCTTCTACTTCCAACCTACTCTTACTGGTATGCGATATTCTATAGTTATTGCCACCTTGGTATACATGCCAACGCATACACATGTAAGAGTCACGCAGACATCGAACATCCTAACATAATAAACCATGGGCCGACATTGGTGTCTTCGACCTGCCAAACACAGTGAGGAAACTCACCTCAAGCTTCCGAATATCTCAGATAAAAGCTCGGACTGCCAATCCGGAAAAATCCCCGCGCTAACATCATCAAATAATACCAGATTAAAAATTGGTCCACAACCCATAGCTGGGATCCAAGTCCGATTGTCCAACTTCAGGGTAAAAGTCCATTTCACCCTTTTCTCACTTAGTCTAACATCCAAGGCCTAACTTAATAGCATCAAAAAGCCCAATATGGTCCAACTTCCTAATTGGGCCCAAAACCCATCATAGGCCTAATCCATGGACTCAATTCCCTAAAAGATACTCTAAGCTCCTAATGGGCCTAACATAAGAAGGCCTACATATAGAAAACTAGGGCCCAACAAGGACCAAAACCACATCTCATGTTGTGGCCGGTCCTTGGTCACGTTTTGAGAGTTCACTCGATCAGATCCCAGTCATCCCGACTCATACCAGCCAACTTAGTCAAGAAATACCACCTGAGCTGGCCTTACGACGTGAGCGACATATCCTCACGTCGTGAGCCCCAACCAGCTCTCTAGAATCGGGACATAAATGATTCTCGCGTTGTGAGACCTTGTGTCTCACGTCGTGAGAACTGGCTGAGGCTAAAAATCCAACTTTTAAGTCTGTAATCCTTTAAGCCTTCAATCCTAATTCTTTCAGAAGCTAACAATGAATCCAAAGGCCAATAAAAACGATTACTTGATGGACATGCATGCCCCAAGCATGTCCTAAACCCAATGTTACGCCAAAATGACAAGAAATGGACCCAAACTCGAACAAGATTCATAAATTATAACCACACTTCAGATCTACAAGACTAAATCATAGAGAATGACTCGTTGATCTATAAAGTTGCCAACTTTATGGATCCCAAGCATGCAATCCAACATAAACAGGTAAAAATGAGCTTAGAACTTAGATCTAGCAATTTAAGCTCGTAAAGATTGGATTTTGGACACTTACAGTGGTCCAAAATGTGCACAGGATGATGATGATGAAGCCTCCTTGCTGAACCAACACTCTAGAACCTCTTCTTCCTTTTCTTCTAGCCACCAAAACACTAAAATGGATCCAAAATCACCAAGATGGATTAGGGTTAGGGTTTTTCTAAGTTAGGGGAAGGTGGAGGCTGAGAAGTGAACCCTAAAACAGAGTTAAGTGGGCTTAAATATTGTTGGATTAGTGTCTAAGTCCATAACTATTTTGGTATGTACTTGACCCGATTATGAGCATGGTCCTTTTGGGTTGCCTTCACCATAGCGATATGTAGGATGAATTAAGGAGAGAAAGGTTTAATTGTGATTTATTAATATATTATGAGAATAATATATTAAAGGAGAAATCATAATGTTTAATTAATATTGGTCAAGAATTAATTAAGAATTAATTTTGTGGCTAAAAGAGATTAATTAAACTTAAGGGACTGGAAGTGTAATTATAAGATAATTACAACTGGGCTATGCATCACCTTGGAATAATAGGTTGGACGAATTCTATGGGGAAGCCCATTAGAAATCGTCCAAAGCATGTTCCAGAAGGGGTCCATGGGTTGCTTAGGGCTTAAGCAATCAAATTAGGGTTTCCTTGTTAGATAACCCTAATTTCCTACCTATTTAAGGAGCCCCTAAGCTCCAAAAATATGGTGAATGATTCCCTTAGGGCTTCTAGATGATTTTTGGTGCTCCCCTCTCTTCTCTCTTCATCCAAGTTGCTTAGTGGTGTTTGTGACTCCATTAGAGGTTCAACACTTGAGGCACTAAGCTTTCTGAAAGCCAAGGAATTGATTGTTATTGCTACATAACAATCAAGGTAAGATCTAAACCCTAATTCATATGTTGATTTTGTTGGATTAGTGTCTAAGTCCATAACTATTTTGGTATGTACTTGAGCCGATTATGAGCATTGTCCTTTTGGGTTGCCTTCACCATAGCAATATGTAGGATGAATTAAGAAGAGAGAGGTTTAAATATGATTTATTAATGTATTATGAGAATAATATATTAAAGGAGAAATCATATTGTTTAATTAATATTAGTCAATAATTAATTGATAATTAATTTTATGGCTAAAAGAGATTAATTAAATTCAGGGGACTGGACTGCAATTATTGGATAATTGAGTTATTGGGCTAAAGAATGCTAAAGGAGTAAGGGGTGAACGAAATTATGATGGAAGCCCATCATATTTTCGTCCATAGCCTTATCCAGAAGGTTCCATGGGCTGCTTAGAGTTTAAGTTGTCCATTAGGGTTTTGACTGAAACCCTAGCAGCCCACATAAGTATATAAAGGACCCTTTAGGCCCCAAAAACGTGTGGAACTGATTCTCTAGGGTTTCTAGCCGTTTTTGGGCAGCCTCCTTTCTTCTCCTCTTCATCCAAGTTGTATATGATGTTTGTGACTCCATTAGAGGTGCAGCACTTGAGGCACTAAGCTTTTGAAGCCAATCCAAGCAAGGAATTGATTGTTATTGCTATATAACAATCAAAGGTAATTCTATAAACCCTAATTCAGTTCATAATATGTTAGATCTAAGTTTATTAGTCTTGGATTCAAAGCATTTACAATAGAGAAACCTAGATCCAAGCATTAGGGTTTGTATGAGCACATAGGATTGTTCTTATGCATAAAACCCATCAGTGGTATCAGAGCCTTGATTGGTTTCAGTTGTATGTGATGCTTAACTGTTTTGTTTGCTTAAAATCGAGTTTTTTGCCTCTGCCCGACACAACTCGGCGAGTCAGTATCTGGACTCGGCGAGTTGGCCCTACTCGGCGAGTCCAGGTCTGACTCGGTGAGTCAATGCGTCAGGCAGAGGGTATTTCGGGATTTAGCTGTTGTTTTGACTTGGATTTAATGCCTAATTAGTTTTTTGAAGTTAAAATCCGATTTTTATCTTAAATTAGTGATTATCCGTGCCAAAACTATAGATAATTTCAAATCTTTTAAATATTGGTTGTTTATATGATAAATATGGATTATTTCAATTATTTGGTAATTATCTAGTAAGATTAGGTCAAATATAGATAATGACTAAATTAATTGTTTAAATTATATTATTTGTTATTTGACCCTTTGTGATGTGAAAAAGTTTCAATTGCACCCTTTAGGTTTTATAGTTTAAATTGAACTTAAAAGTTTTGTTTATGAAATTTAAATAATTTAAACCCAAATGTTTTGAAATGTTTCTAAACTTGCCCTCAAGTTTTGGAATTTAAAAGTTGATTAAAAGTTTAATTTTGCAATGTTAAATTCTAAAACCCTAAAAATTTGAAAAGTTCAAATCACACCCTTATGGTTTTATTAATTAATTAAAGTGTATAATTAAAAGTGATTTAATAAACCCATAAAGTTTTGGTTTACATTTAATTAAATTAAAAGTATAATTTACTAAATTAAACCACCTAGTATTTTAAAAGTGTAAAATACACCCTATACTATATATAACATTAAAAGTCTAGTATTATATATGTATGAGTAAACAGTCAATCTTACCGTTAGTAGGCCTCATTCACGAAGCTGGTCTATAAGGGGTGTTTAAGGAAATTGCCTATAAAATGGCGATTGAAAGGGTATCCACTCTTACCCACCGCACTCTTGACTAGTGGAGGGTCGTTAGCCGAACGGGTAGGATAGGACAGAAACCTTCCATTATAAGTATAATGAAGTACAAAGTAACTAAATGCTTTTTCAAATTCCCAAATCATAGTTACTTTAGGAAAAATGTGAAATTGTATGCTAATCCATAGAATTACACTTCGTACCCCTGTCAAACGTTAGTGGAGCGTGTGTGGTTAACCGGCACACTAATTTGGGGATGACATTGGTAGCGAAGGGTGACTCGATGTTTGTCATAGATCAATGGAGCGTGTGTGGCTAACCGGCACATTGATTAGGTGACTGTAGCATTGGGTGCACCACGTGATTCGTATGGTTATTCACACCTTGTTTGTGATCATCGGCATCCCAGTCACAAATAGTAGGGCATAATCGAGATTAAACATGCCATTGAAAAGTTCAATGAATCTCAAAAGATCTAGGAGTTTCAATCCATTTAAAACTTAATCTTCCTTTTCGTTTTTCATGGTGGAAATTGGTAAATCGTCATTTACCTACCTTCAAATATTCTGCAACTAGATTACGGCATCCCTCTTCTAGGTTGTAGAGTATTGTGTTGGATCCTAGCTTGATGTTTCATTTGGGTGTTACATCAAGAATTCTAATCAACATAACTTGAATTTTCTCCCGTGTTGTAGATGTCTGACTCTAACCGTGGTATTCTCGAATCCCAAGGAAAAAGTGTTCCTAATGAAAGTGAAAGCTTGATTCAAAGTGAAGGATCACTGTGGACTAGCTTGATTTCACTTCCTCCTCTTCCTCCCGTTGTTCTCCCTAACCCTAATGATCGAAGATTTGAAAGGTTCAAGATCACCCAATCCCTATTGGAAATGGAACATCAAGATGGCAAACCCGTGTGTGCTCACATCCTAGGGATGAAATCACACATTGATAGGTTGATTATGTTGGGTGCGTCTATCTCAAATAAGTTGGCTGTGGACTGGGTTCTTCAGTCACTCCCTGAATCATATGATAAGTTCATAAGAGAGTATTATATGATGAAACTTGACGCAACCCTCATTGACTTGACTTACATGCTTATTGCTGCTGAATCAGAAATGATTTGGCGAAGTAATGGAGCATATTTGTCTGATAACTCAACCAACCATGCTTCCATGGACACCACCTGTTCCTGCTGCCAAGGGAAGGGGCAATGGATACGAAGCTGCCCGAAGGACCTGAAGAATCTAAGAGATAGGAGAGCCGATAAGTATGGCTCTACTTTAGGTATAAAATACACTATCTAACTCCATTTAAATTCCTATTCTTTATTCATAATGTGATAAGATTACATTGGCATGTTTTGCAAGATTAGAGAAAAGAGAGGAAGTTTGATGGAAGAGCAAGATGAGTCTGATCACGAAGAAAAGGATTTCGATCGCATGAATTCGAAGGTCAGATTTTGAGCTTAGGAAGTTATGATAGAATTGTTAGGAGTATATGATTACATAGTTTTCATTTGAATTTTGCATTGTAAGGACATGCTTTCCGCTGTTTTTATGAATAAAATAAATTTTGGTTTTTATCTTATTTGTTTATCCTTGCAATGAAATATATGAAAAATTGATGTTTGTGTACTTCTATTATTAGCAAAATGGATTTGATTCTTAATTATGTTATTTGTGGAAATATCAAAAGTTCACCAAATAGGGAGAGTTTCACATCGCCCAAGTTTCAATTGGACAGAAACTTGGAATCATGCAATGTGTATTGTATGATGAATGAAAAACTTTCACATTTGGGAAACTTAGACTAATTCTTTGGCAAAGTGTCAATTGAAGGACAAGGAGATCAAGTACACAAGGTTGTGCGTTGATTAAGTCCACCACAAGAGTGAAAAAGATATTCGTCATGATTTACTAAAGTTTAGTAAATATGATTATACTTATAAGATTAAGTGTAATTCTGAGTTGATTGAAAGAGTTTCAATGAATAAGTAGAACGAATAAAGAAGAATCAAGTAGTCAAAAAGATAAAAGTTTCTCCTTTCTAAGAAGAAGGGAGACTACCTTTTATTGTGTTTTATGATAAGTCTTAAAGATTAAGAACCATGTCTCAATAGATCCTCTAAGTGAGTCTTGGAACAATTGCATTTCTAAGAAGAGGAATCAAGTATTGTAGAAATGGTTAAATCAATAAGTCAATCATACTTCGTTCTAATATCAAGTCTTAGAGTCAAGATTGTGACATTGAGTGAAGAGTCTTAAGTAGGTTTATAACACTCATCAAATGTGGAACTTGGAAAAGTTTTCTTATTCTTGCACATTTGAAATTGGTAAGTTGTGTTGTCTTGGATAAGACAAAGACCAACTAGGACCAATTATGTAAAGTGTTTTGTCTTGATAAGAACTACACTAACTCTTGAATATTTGCTTTGTCAAGAAATGTTATATATCAAGGAGTCAGTGGGATTCTTAATGGTCTTGAAAGGTTTCAAGAACAAATCAAGAATAAACCTTATAGATCATCACTAGCACACGACTTGAGGTTTACAACCTGTCGTGCCGACATTATTTTGTTTCTATGCCATTCCAATTGAGTTAATTGTGTATGTGAGTTCTATGAGTTCTTATTTGAATGCCTATTAGAGCCTTAGTCAATGGAAAGTACATTGATATGTAAGGACAAATTACTAAACTACTTGGAAGACATGGTGGGCACTCGTGTTACCATAAGGCAAGAAATCAAGATTAAGAAAGTTCAGTCCATATGAGGTTGAATTTGTCACAAACTTTGGTTTTGGCAAATTCACATGGATAGGAACTCATACACCGTAAAATCTAAGTGTCATAAGATTCCCTTCTTCATGAAAATGACTGTGAGGAAATGCTTTCACTAAGAAAGATCTTAAGAAGATAGCAATTGTGAAAATTGTAATCTCAAATTCGATTATGGTTACGGCATCCCTTTCCATAGTTCAAATTGTGAGATTTGGCAATTAGGTTGAACATTTGGAACTTAGTAACATAAGTTCTAGATTGTTTAAACACACATATGAGCTATTTAAGGCAAAGGTGTATAAGTTTAAGAAGCTTAGATAAAGGCTTATTGAAGCATTTGGTATTAGAAATATGAATTTCAGAAATTCAATAGGCATTGTTTTCTGGAAGTTCATTTGTTTTCTGAATACATGTCAAAGCTAGTGGGAGCATAAATGTTATGCTTATATGATAATCATCATGATAGTGGGAGCATAAGTGTTATGCTTGTATGATTATTATGGCAAGTATTGCAAGTTAGCAATATTAATTATAGAAAAACAAAGATTCAATTTGCAAAGTTGAATGGGTTGAAAAGTTGTTTTGCTATAATTAAGGGAGAGAATATTATACTCCGTTTCAAAATCTAAAGCTTAGATTAAGAAATTTTAAAATTTTCAGTCAAAGGATACATTGTGTGTTCTTAAATTTCGATTATGATTACGACATCCCTCTTCATAGTTCGAATTGTGAGAACATGACACATAAAATATTATGGCAAAAGATTGGTAAAGTATCATATCTTTATGTAAGACATTATGCATCGTGTCCCATACGCTTCGGGTATAGGATCGATTGCAAATGCTATAGTATTTACCATTCTAAAATTTTCCAAATGTCTAGCGCATTAAGAGGGAAAAAGGACTAGAATTGGTTTTGACTAAAATAATTAAACAACTATCAAAGGACGATCCAAAGTTCGCTGAGGATTGGTCGCTTGTGAGTAGTTGGAAGTATGGTATTGGATGTACCATATCGACATTATTATGAATAGATAAGATTCTATTAAGAATGAGTTGTCATATGGAAAATGTGGAAATGTTTCCATATTGGGAGTTGCATATTAAGAATCTATGTCTAGATTAGAAACTTTTATGCAAGAAGGATGTTCAAAGGAATATACTTTGAATGTGAGACTTCACGTCTATAGAATTGTCTTGTAACAATTTGCGATAGAGTACTTTGTAATTTCATTGGCCAAGTCTTGGTGACTTTTGTGCTATGACTTTGCGAAAGGATCATTGCATAAAATGTTAGAATCTAGCATATTCTAGTAGTGGCAAGAACCTTGTGTTCTTACACTAATAATTAGGATTAAGGAATTGTGAAATGAGCATCATTGGAAAAGTTTTCAGATGATCTATTTCACAAAGCATGGACCATAGGAAACAAAGTGTGCATGTTTAGAGCATGGGGAAATTGTAGTTGTAATTCAAGTAATAAGTTGATTATCCGAAACATTAAATGATAAATAATGAGTAATCAATATGGTGGATAAACAGAAGTGTTTTATTTACTCTCACAAGTTTGGGACCATATAGGATTGAGTATTATTGTTATGTTTCAGTTTGCATGTTTTGACTTCCAGAATAACTAGGTTATTCAAACATCCACAGTCGGTCATACGTTGGGAGTAGGTATGAATAAAGACTGTCATGAATCTGTCTGTAGATTGTCTGAAGTGTTTAGACATGGCACAAGTTTGTTGCAGAGTTCATTAGTGCTTTGATAAGATTAGAGTATTGGATTAAACCCACGCTCACTTGGATCACTTCATGGTTTTATCACGAGTGATTAGTGAGACGATAATATTGTATATTCTTGAAAGAGACATGTGAGTTGTTATTTGTTGGTCGGTTGCACATTGATAATAAGTAAACGCACCAGTAACTTGGTGTTATAAAACTTATTGTTGTGTGTGATTCGATCAGTAAATGCAAGCGAGCATTTGAGTCGAAGTTTATCCATTCCTTTTACCCAAAGTGGGATAAAAGCGATATCTGTGGGCCTCTCGATGATTTAGTGATGACACCTAAGCGCTTGGCCAAACCGGGACTAAGTTGATGTGTTCAATTGTAGTCTGTTATCAGTCGTCATAAATCGGAAGTTGGGAAACAATATAGAGAGAATGATTGAAATTCATGTCTTTTGTCTATACGATATCTTGAGAATGGAGGAATATATAATACCTTATCTAAAGGACGCGTATCTAATAAGATCAGAGTTGACAGCGGCTTTTGAAAGCTACGATTGCTGATCAGGTTCTGAAGTCATACGGAAAATAGTTATTAGACTTATCCAAGTGGGAGACTGTTGGATTAGTGTCTAAGTCCATAACTATTTTGGTATGTACTTGAGCCGATTATGAGCATTGTCCTTTTGGGTTGCCTTCACCATAGCAATATGTAGGATGAATTAAGAAGAGAGAGGTTTAAATATGATTTATTAATGTATTATGAGAATAATATATTAAAGGAGAAATCATATTCTTTAATTAATATTAGTCAATAATTAATTGATAATTAATTTTGTGGCTAAAAGAGATTAATTAAATTTAGGGGACTGGACTGCAATTATTGGATAATTGAGTTAATGGGCTAAGGAATGCTAAAGGAGTAAGGGGTGAACGAAATTATGATGGAAGCCCATCATATTTTCGTCCATAGCCTTATCCAGAAGGTTCCATGGGCTGCTTAGAGTTTAAGTTGTCCATTAGGGTTTTGACTGAAACCCTAGCAGCCCACATAAGTATATAAAGGACCCTTTAGGCCCCAAAAACGTGTGGAACTGATTCTCTAGGGTTTCTAGCCGTTTTTGGGCAGCCTCCTTTCTTCTCCTCTTCATCCAAGTTGTATATGGTGTTTGTGACTCCATTAGAGGTGCAACACTTGAGGCACTATGCTTTTGAAGCCAATCCAAGCAAGGAATTGATTGTTATTGCTATATAACAATCAAAGGTAATTCTATAAACCCTAATTCAGTTCATAATATGTTAGATCTAAGTTTATTAGTCTTGGATTCAAAGCATGTATAATAGAGAAACCTAGATCCAAGCATTAGAGTTTGTATGAGCACATAGGATTGTTCTTATGCATAAAACCCATCAGATTTGATTACTAGTATGCTAGATCTAGGGTTTGTAAGTCTTGGAAGTTTATTGCATGTTCAAAGTAGAAAAACTAGATCCAAGCAATTAGGGTTGCATGAACACCATAGGATTGATGTTATGCTCAAAACCCATCAACGGTATCAGAGCCTAGGTCATTTTTCTATTGAATAGATGCATAATTGGACTGCCAAAGATTAGAAAATTCGATTTTTTTGCATTCTGACAGGTTGATTCGCCGATTCCATTCATGGACTCAACGATTTGGCCCAACTCGATGAGTTCCATGGTGGACTCAATGAGTCCAAGGGTCAGTTGCCAGGATTTTTGATTTTTTTAGCAGATTTTGTTAAGGATAATTACCAAAACTCGTTTTTATTGCCTAAAATCGATTGTTTATGTTTGGAATGTTTATCCATATCAAAATTAATGGATTTGGTTAAATATGGATAATATAGGATTATTATTAGATAAATATTTGACCCAGTAAGTTTGAAAAGTTTCAATTTGCACCCTTTAAGTTTTATAGTTTAAATTTGAACTTAAAAGTTTTTGTTTTTGAAATTTAAATAGTCAAACCTAAATGTTTTGAAAGGTTTCAAAACTTGTCCTCAAGTTTTGGAATTTAAATTTTGATTAAAAGTTTAATTCTGAAATATTTAAATTCTAAACCCCAAGTTTGAAAAAGTTTCAAAACTTGCCCTTAATTTTGGAATTTAAAAGTTGATTAAAAGTTTAAGGACTCAATCAACTTAACTTGAATTTTCTCCCATTTTGTAGATGTCAAACAACTATGGTTTTCCTAAATCCCTTGGAACAAGTTTTCCAAACGAAGTTGATATTCCACGATATGATCGAGGAACAAGAAATCATGCTTCACTTCCTCCACCTCCTCCAATTGTTTTCCTTAACCCACAAGTTCGAAGGCTTGAAAAGTTCAAGATCACTCAAGCCCTATTGGCAATTAAGCACAAATATGGAAAGTCTGTGTGTGCACACGTCTTAGAGATGAAGTCACACATTGACTGTAACGCTCTGTTCCGAATTGACTTCTAGTCTAAGGCTGTAGGCCGAAGGTTGGTCTTCATAAGGAGTATTGCTCTAGAGAAGGTAAGACCTAGGCCATTTGGGTACGGGTGATGTATTAGAAGTGTTTTTGGTGTTCGGGTTGTGTTTTGGAGCCTAGGGGTAATTTGGTAAAGTGTCAGTTTGGACTTTTGTGGATAATGGATTTTTGTTCGGAAGGTCTTAAGGAAAGTTTGAGTTGTTAGATGTGTAGAGATTCTCATCACCTTTCTGTGGATATAAGGATCATTGAAAACGGATTTATAACGAAGAAGTTATGGCTTTCGGAAGTTTGGTAGTTTCAGGCTTAGCCGAGTACGCTGGGCGTAGACAAGGAGTACGCTGGGCGTACTAGGGAAAAAGGGAGTACGCTGGGCGTACTTTGGGTTACACTGGGCGTAATGACCAGGAGTGGTCGCGAAGGTTCTCTGGAGTACGCTGGGCGTACCAGAATTACATTGGGCGTAATCCCGTCAGATCAGAACCCTGTTTTAGGGTCTTGGACCCTATTTAAACCCCTTATCTCATAACCAAACCCTAACATCTTATGCCTCCACCCCTCTAAACATTAGAAATCGACATATATCATCCATGGTGGCATTTTGAGCTTATGGAGTCCATTTTTGGGGTGTTTAACCCATTTCCAAGAAGTTGGAGTTTGATGCAAGGATGGGAATCAAGGAGGAGCTTATGGATCTGGCTTTTAGGACTCATTCTCAGCTTAATGAAGGTATAAAGCTCTGAACTTGACCATTGAATGATTAGATCTATTATGTTGAGTTTTTGGATCTTTTTGGTCCCAAGAATGGGGCTTTATGGTTCCAAATCCGTTTTTAGGCTTGGGGTTGCCACCCTTGATGCTATTTGAGTCCCTATGGAAGAAAGTCGCCATCTTGATGGTCTTAATGGGTTCATGTTTGAGTTAGGGTCACTTTTATGGAAGTAGAATGCCATTTTTGGAGTTTGGGTTTGTTTGGGGCATGCAAAGTCACCAAGTCAGTGACTTTATGGGTTTAGATGTTAAGTATAGCTCGGATTTGTGATTTAGACTTATTGGATTAAGTATTAGGCACTTAATGGATGTTGTGCATGAGCCGTTTGTACGCTGGGCGTACAATGTTGTATGTTGCGCGTACAATTCTTTTGCCCAGTACGCTAAGCGTACATAAGAGGTACGCTAGGCGTACTCTCTCAGGAGGGATTGGGCCTTAGTAAACTTCGGACCTTTGGGCCCTAATGGTTTTGGGCCTAGACTTGCGGTTTGTTGGATCTGAATGTATATTGGGCTAATGTTGGTATAGTTGGGCCTATTGGGCCTTGTGGCCCAATATAGAAATGGACTTCACATTTATGGGCCTAGGATTGGGCCAATTCTTGGACTAGGTTGTTGTGGGCCTTCGTGGGCCAATTGGGTCAGGATTATTGACTAATGAGAATATTGGGCTTTAGTATAGGGTCTATTAGGAAGGTCTAGGCCCAATTTGGAAAATTGGGCCATTGATGATTTTATGGACATTATAATGTTGGGCTTTTGTTTTTGGTTTGGGCCTTATGATTTGGTTATGAGTCTAAATATCGCATGCTAGTTAGGGCTAGGAGGGATGCCTTTGTATGCTATATGAGCTCTTAGACTTGCATGCTAGTGCTGAGTAGACAACGGTAGATTGGCTTGATATGTGATGTTTGTAGCCTTGGGATGTTGGATGCCATGCTAGAATGAGAATGATTATTGATATTGGTAACTGCTACGTCTATATTTTAAAATTGTATACGGTTAGGATCTCATGGCCATAGAATAATTGGTGCGGCTCGTTTCCTGTTCTGTGTACAATTTGCATGCATAAGGCAGCCGTCAGCAAGGGTGGATGTGGATAACTTGGGTTGTAGTACGTGGGCCGGATATTCTATGATCGTTTATGGGTTGGATATTACCCTAGGATGAGCCTAGGATGAGATTAGTGTCAGGAGTGCGTCTGCACGAATGCTGCTTGCTTTGTGCTTTGTGGAACTCTTTAGTGATGGGAGTCAGCTACTAAGTGGATGTGACGATATCCAGGAGGTAGATGACTGGCATCGTGAGAGGTTCCTCAGCAGTTGATGGCAGGGAGAGGTCGGGAACCTAGGAAATCCTAGGATATGCTCCAGTGAGTAGTGAGGCGGTTCGGTGTGATTAGGAGCCTAGGGGGAGACATGGGAGGTGCTTAGGTGGATATTGTGCTACTGTCTAGCAGACATTTAGTACATCAGGGAAGTAGGTGACTTAGAGGATTTGGGATGATTCCGGAGGAAAGTATGGATAGGTGTGGAAGGTAGTATTGGGCGCATACTACTGAAAGCACAAGATCCATACTCGAATCGGGGAAAGTCTTGAATAATCCGAGAAACCTGGGAAAGGAATTCGTGGATTTCGAGTGGACTGTGGGGATAGTTGCAGTGCAGAGTGCGGATGAGCACACAAGGGGAAGGACCAGGGTTTGGTCCTGGCTCTGGTAGAGAGCCAACTAGCAGAAGGACTTTCAGGATTTGAGGTTCGCATTGGATCTCTTGCATCAGGCAGCAAGGATTGATTGGTGCGACCTATTGCACTTTCGGAGTTAAAGAATTCGTCTTGAGGATAGTTTGTAACCGGTTGGGAGCATAGGTTGCTCCATCTATTGCAGATCGGTCGTGGACGATTGAGCAGGTGGGGGTGTTAGGGTGCGAGACCCTGAGTGTTATGATTTCTAGAGTTCGAGAGCAGGGATTGATTAGGGTCACCTTTAGAACAAGGGACCAGCCCGGGTGCCTATAGTGGAGGATCTCGGGAGGGGGATCCAGGAGTTTGGATCAGCTTTTGAGAGGCCAACAGGGCCAAATTCGGTGCAACACTTGCGAAAACTACGTGATGGAGCTTAGTTACAAAGGATTGGATTGCCATTGGGATCGGGATGAAGTGTTGCATCATGTTTTCCGCATGGTCGAGGTAACTCATGAGGAGATGGTCAGGATTCCTCCAGGTGTTTGCGGACATGCTATCTTCGGTTATTTCCGGATGTATCGGTAAATTATATTCTTGGGGGGGTGTGATAGTTAGACCTCAGGTCGGATGTCTGTTATTGTTCGAGTTGGCAAGAGTATTAGGTGCCATCCAGCGCGCCGAGGAATCTTTAAGGAGCTTTCAGATGGACGTATCTTGCGGAGTGGATTCCGCATATACCGGGATCGCTCCGAGTCATTTTCGGGGGCTATCCGGTGATCTGTGTAGCTACAGGTGTAGCAGGTTTGGCCACATCAACAGGTAATGCCCATAGGGGGCAAGTCCGTCATATTGTCGTTGAAGACAAATGGGGGACAAGGAAGTCAACCACTTGACGATCAGGGAGGAGCAGTAAGGGCACCAACTCCAGTTATCTAAGAATTTTCAGTACGCGCATGTCATTTTGGGTATGGCTTGGATTGGTTCCAAGGCTTATATGAAGGAAATTATGACTAGGTTCCAATAACCTTAGATATCATGTTTGGAAAGGCCCTTGAGGTTGTCAAGGGAAGAGAGAGAATTGTTGCTGAAGATTTGGTTAGACCATCTGACCTTCGGTCAGCAAGAATCGAGTATAATAGTATTTAAAGCATCTAAATCCGTTGATATGGTTGGATCCAGAGATGCTAGCGAGTTTTCGGAAGTTGTGTTGTTTTGGGAAGGGTTATTCTTGGTGTTCTAGTTTTGTTAGGCGCCGCCGTCAACAAATTAACCATTGGAACAAGAGAGAGAGGATGTGGGAATCCTTCAATTTTCATGTGCCAAGCGGACTTAGTCGAATCTAAGTGGGGGAGAATCATTCAGATATCTAGGATAAAAGCGAGTGTGAAACGAGGATGCGTCTCACATTCCCCTTTCTGGGAGGAAAGGCCGCCTTAGGGGCCGAATGAGTATCGAATATCGTGGGATGGGAGTTCGGGAAACTCCACGGCATTTGGATCGCGTCCTTCTGACGTCATATTACAAGCTTCGGGGAAAGGAACCATGTAGAGTTTCAGTCAGTAATTGAGTTCATTTTGGGAGAATAGGTTGTGTGCGTGCTTAATATTGAGATGTGTTCTGATTGATAGGTGAGCAGTAGGGCCATGGGTATCGATCATGTAGTATGTAAGTGTTTTAAGGCTACAGGGGAGCTGTAGCATTTACTAATGGACTGTGAGGTAAAGGTGTTGTAAGACTATGGGGGAGCCGTAGCATTCACTTTGGAAGTGTTGTAAGACTACGGGGGGAGCCGTAGCGTTCACTAATAGACAGTCAGGGTGGAAGTGTTGTCAGACTACGGGGGAGCCGTAGCACTCACTAATGATCGGATGGTGTGGGAAGTGTTGTAAGACTACAGGGTAGCTGTAGCATTCACGATTTCTTCAAGTGATTGAGGCTAGGGTAGACCAGTTCGCAAGGTTGTGGGAAAGCCACAACTTAGGTAGAACCGGGATCGGAGGGATTATTCGATCGACTATCCGTGGGCAAGCCCGGATGGTAATAGGAATGCGGAATGGAACTGGTAGAGACTACTGAGTCAAGGTTTGGATCTTGCGTTGCAGGATCTTGTGGATAAGTGGTACGTAACATAGTCGGGCTACGGTTGGGTAGTCATGATAGTGTCATCTCGGGAACTAGGTGGTTGGACCAGGTGCGAGACTGGTAGTCTTCGGGATCGAATATGGGTGTCTATTTACCGGTCATTTTTGTCCTTATTGGAAGCCTCAAGATATTACGGGTGGAAAGTATTCTATTTTTGACTAGTTTTCTTATACAATCAGTTCTATGATGATTCGGCGTGGGCAGTATGTCAGGGAGACGGATCATCTCAAAACTTCAGATTTCAGGTGGCGCATGTGTGATCGGGTTGCAAGGAATTTGTTCATCTCCGTGTTCTAGAACCTCATGAGGATTGCTTTTCAGTTACCTTGAGTAGGCTGTGGTATTAACGGGTTTGTGGCGGTGTTGATCAGGTTGTCTGGTGTGTCGGGGACGGTGATGCATGATTTCGAGGACGAAATCCAATTTAAGTGGGGGAGAGTTCTAACGCTCTGTTCCGAATTGACTTCTAGTCTAAGGCTGTAGACTGAAGGTTGGTCTTCATAAGGAGTATTGCTCTATAGAAGGTAAGATCTAGGCCCATTTGGGTGTGGGTGATGTATTAGAAGTGTTTCGGGTGTTTGGGTTGTGTTTTGGAGCCTAGGGGTAAATTGGTAAAGTGTCAGTTCGGACTTTTGTGGATAATGGATTTTTTCGGAAGGTCTTAAGGAAAGTTTGATTTGTTAGAACTGTAGAGCTTCTCGTTACCTTTCCGTGGATATAAGGATCATTGAAAACGGATTTATAACGAAGAAGTTATGGCTTTCGGAAGTTTGGTAGTTTCAGGCTTAGCCGAGTACGCTGGGCGTAGACAAGGAGTACGCTGGGCGTACTAGGGAAAAAGGGAGTACGCTGGGCGTACTTTGGGTTACACTGGGCGTAATGACCAGGAGTGGTCGCGAAGGTTCTCTGGAGTACGCTGGGCGTACCAGAATTACATTGGGCGTAATCCCGTCAGATCAGAACCCTGTTTTAGGGTCTTGGACCCTATTTAAACCCCTTATCTCATAACCAAACCCTAACATCTTATGCCTCCACCCCTCTAAACATTAGAAATCGACATATATCATCCATGGTGGCATTTTGAGCTTATGGAGTCCATTTTTGGGGTGTTTAACCCATTTCCAAGAAGTTGGAGTTTGATGCAAGGATGGGAATCAAGGAGGAGCTTATGGATCTGGCTTTTAGGACTCATTCTCAGCTTAATGAAGGTATAAAGCTCTGAACTTGACCATTGAATGATTAGATCTATTATGTTGAGTTTTTGGATCTTTTTGGTCCCAAGAATGGGGCTTTATGGTTCCAAATCCGTTTTTAGGCTTGGGGTTGCCACCCTTGATGCTATTTGAGTCCCTATGGAAGAAAGTCGCCATCTTGATGGTCTTAATGGGTTCATGTTTGAGTTAGGGTCACTTTTATGGAAGTAGAATGCCATTTTTGGAGTTTGGGTTTGTTTGGGGCATGCAAAGTCACCAAGTCAGTGACTTTATGGGTTTAGATGTTAAGTATAGCTCGGATTTGTGATTTAGACTTATTGGATTAAGTATTAGGCACTTAATGGATGTTGTGCATGAGCCGTTTGTACGCTGGGCGTACAATGTTGTATGTTGCGCGTACAATTCTTTTGCCCAGTACGCTAAGCGTACATAAGAGGTACGCTAGGCGTACTCTCTCAGGAGGGATTGGGCCTTAGTAAACTTCGGACCTTTGGGCCCTAATGGTTTTGGGCCTAGACTTGCGGTTTGTTGGATCTGAATGTATATTGGGCTAATGTTGGTATAGTTGGGCCTATTGGGCCTTGTGGCCCAATATAGAAATGGACTTCACATTTATGGGCCTAGGATTGGGCCAATTCTTGGACTAGGTTGTTGTGGGCCTTCGTGGGCCAATTGGGTCAGGATTATTGACTAATGAGAATATTGGGCTTTAGTATAGGGTCTATTAGGAAGGTCTAGGCCCAATTTGGAAAATTGGGCCATTGATGATTTTATGGACATTATAATGTTGGGCTTTTGTTTTTGGTTTGGGCCTTAGTGTTGGATATAAGACCATGTGGGGTAGTCCATGGCATTACTAGGTAAAGACCATGTGGGGTAGCCCATGGCACAATGGTGTAAGACCCTGGGGGGGAGCCCACAACATCCTTACAGGTTATTTGTGTTATGTGTAGTTATTCTGTGACATATGATATGTTATGTGGTATGTGCTATGCTAGCTGTCTTTGTGATACTTCCATGGAAGACCTTGGGGGAGCCCGTGGCATTGGATATAAGACCATGTGGGGTAGCCCATGGCAATCCTAGGTTAAGACCATGTGGGGGTAGCCCATGGCACAATGGTGTAAGACCCTAGGGGGAGCCCACGACATCCTTACAGGTTTTTGGTATGCATGGCTTATGTTTTATATGTAGCTTCTTTAGCTAGCAGGGAATGTGATACATGTAGCTTTTATAGCTAACATGATATGTGTTATGTGGATTGTGTGTGTGGGGTATGCTCTGGGGGACTCACTAAGCTTTGTGCTTACGGTTTATAGTTTTGGTTTCAGGTTTCATCAATTTGGAAATGAAGGGCTCGGATTGATCGCAGTGTACACACCTATGATTTCCGCAATGATGGATTTTGGGATGAACTCTGATAAATGTTTTACATAATGAGAATTCAACATGTTTGAAATAAATGGTATCAATGTTTTAGTTGTAACGAAAAATGAATTTTTTATCCCAGATTTTTGGGTCGTTACAAGTCAGGTTAGGTATGCTGGGTGTTGTCATCCCCAAGGTGTTGGCTGTTGACTAGGTTCTTCAGTCACTTCCTGAATCATATAGTGAGTTTGTTAGAGAGTACTATATGATGGATCACGACGTGAACCTCATTGATCTCACCTATTTGCTTATAGCTGTTGAATCAGTAATGATTTGGCGTGCTGGTCAAGCAAATTTGTCTGGTGAATCAAACTCCCAAGCTTCAATGGACATTGAAAATGATGACATTGTAGATCCAGAAAAGGTAAACTCTGAGATAGTTCCTTGTGTCATTCCAAAAGAGTCCATTTGCTTTTATTGCTAATAGAAGGGGCATTGGAGATGAAGCTGCCCTATTTACCTGATAGATCTAAGAGATGAGAGAGTCAAGATGTATGACTCTACTTCAGGTAAAATCCATTATCTAACTCTTTTAAGTTCCTATTCTAGATTCTTAATACATGATGTGATAAGATTACATTTTGATGTTTTGTAGGATCGAAGAAAAGAGAGGAAGCTTAAGGGAAGATGTGAGCTGAATCTAGTCGTGAAGAAATGGATTTTGATCGCACTGCTTGAAGATTAGATTCTTGAGCTACTACTTGGAGTTAGAATAGATTGCTAAGAAATATGTAATAACATAGTTTTTCAATTGAATTGCATTGTAAGGATAAATTTTTTCCGTAATAAAATGAATTTTGATTTTATCTTATTTATTTATCCTTGTAATGGCGTGTATGAAAAATTGATGTTTGAAAGTTTCTATTATTAGCAATAAAGGATTTGATTCTTAATTATGTTATTTGTGGAAATATCAAAAATTTACCAAATAAGGAGAGTTTCTCATCGCCCATGTTTCAATTGGACAGAAACTTGGAATCATACAACTTGGTTGCGTGATGAATGAGAAATTTCATATTTGGAAATTAGATTAATTCTTTGACAGAGTGTCAAGTGAAGGACTAGGAGATCGAGTACACAAGATTGTACGTTGATCAAGTCTACCACAAGAGTGATAAAGATATTCATCATGATTTACTAAAGTTTAGTAAATATGGATATACTTATAAGATTAAGTGTAATTATGAGTTGATTGAAAAATGTTTCAATGAATAGCAGAACGAATAAGAAGAATCAAGAAGGCAGAAAGATAAAAGTTTCTCTGTTCTAAGAAGAAGGGAGAGTACCTTTTATTGTGTTTTATGATAAAGTCTTGATGATTAAGAACCATATCTCATTTGGTCATCTAAGTGAGTCTTAGTACATTTGTATGTCTGAGAAGAGGAATCGAGAATTGTGGAAATGGTTAAATCAAGAAGTCAATCATACTTCATTCCAATATCAAGTCTTAGAGTTATACTCCAAGATTGTGAATTGAGTGACATGTCTTTAGTAGGTTTATAACACTCAACAAATGTGGAATTGGAAAAATTCTTCTTATTCCTGCACATTTGAAATTGGTAAGTTGTGATGTATTGGATAAGACAAAGACCAACTAGGACCAATTGTGTGAAGTGTTAGTCTTGATAGGATTTCGCACTAACTCTTAAATATTTATTTTGTCTAGGAAAGTTTCCTGACAAGAGAATCATATACGTCAAGAGGTCAGTGGGAGTTTTAATGATCTTGAAAAAGGTTTCAAGAACAAATCAAGAATAAACCTTATCTATCATCACTAGCACACGACTTGAGGTTTACAACCTATCGTGTTGACATTATTTTGTTTATGTGCCATTCCAATTGAGTTAATTATGTATGTGAGTTCTATGAGTTCTCATTTGAATGCATAAAGACAAAGCACCTTGATCGATGGAAAGTACATTGATATGTAAGGATAAGTTGCTAAACTACTTGGAAGACATGGTGGGCACTCGTGTTACCATAAGGCAAGAAATCAAGATTAAGAAAGTTCAGTCCATATGAGATTGGATTTGTCGCAAACTTTAGTTTTGGCAAATTCACATGGATAGGAACTCATACACCATAAAATCTAAGTGTCATAAGATTCCCTCCTTCATGAAAATGACTGTGAGGAAATGCTTTCACTAACAGAGATTTTAAGAAGATAGCAATTGTGAAAATTGTATTCTCAAATTTGATTATGGTTACGGCATCCCTTTCCATAGTTCGAATTGTGAGATTTGGCAATTAGTCTAACATTTGGGACTTATTGATATAAGTTATGAATTGTTTAGACACACATATGAGCTATCTAAGGCAAAGGCGTATAAGTTTAATAAGCTTAGATAAAGGCTTATCGAAGCATCTGGTATTAGAAATATGAACTCCAGAAATTCAATAGGCATTGTTTTCTGGAAGTTCAGCTGTTTTCTGAATACATGTCAAAGCTAGTGGGAGCATAAGTGTTATGCTTATATGATAATAATCATCATGATAGTGGGAGCATAAGTTTTATGCTTCGCATGATTATTATGGCAAGTATTGCAAGTTAGCAATATTAATTATAGAAAAACAAAGATTCAATTTGCAAAGTTGAATGGGTTGAAAAGTTGTTTTGCTATAATTAAGGGAGAGAATATTATACTTCGTTTCAAAATCTAAAGCTTAGATTGAGAAATTATAATAAATTTAGTCAATGGATACATAATGTGTTCTTAAATTTCGATTATGATTACGACATCCCTCTTCATAGTTCGAATTGTGAGAACGTGACACATAAAATATTATGGCAGAAGATTGATAAAGTATCATATCTTTATGTAAGATATTATGCATCTTGTCACATACACTTTGGGTATAGGATCGATTGCAAATGCTATAATATTTGACCATTCTAAAGTTTTCCAAATGTCTAGCGCATTAAGAGAGAAAAAGAACTAGAATCGGTTTTGACTAAAATAATTAAACAACTATCAAAGGACGATCCAAAGTTCACTGAGGATTGGTCGCTTGTGAGTAGTTGGAAGTATGGTATTGGATGGACAATATCGACATTATTATGAATAGATAAGATTCTATTAAGAATGAGTCGTCATATGAAAAATATGGAAATGTTTTTATATTGGGAGTTGGACGTTGAGAGTCTATGTCTAGATTAGAAACTTTTATGCAAGAAGGATGTTCAAAGGAATATACTTTGTATGTGAGACTTCGCGTCTATGGAATTGTCTTATAACAATTTCTGATAGAGTACTTTGTAATTTCATTGGCCAAGTCTTGGTGACTTTTGTGCTATGACTTTGCGAAAGGATCGTTGCATAAAATGTTAGAATCTAGCATATTCTAATAGTGGCAAGAACCTTATGTTCTTACACTAATGATAAGGATTGGGAATTGTGAAATGAGCATCATTGGAAAAGTTTTTCAATTGATCTATTTCACAAAGTAAGGACCATAGGAAACATAGTGTGCATGCTGGGTGCATGGGACGGCTATTGCTGTAATTTGAGTAATAATTTGATTTTCTGAAACAGTAAACAATGAATATTGAGTAATCACTATGGTGGTTAAATAGAATTGTTTTGTTTACACTCAAAAGTTTTGGGGCCATATAGGATTAAATAATCATTGTGTTTCACTTTGCATGTTTTGACTTCCAGAATAACTGGGTTATTCGAACCTCCACAGTCGGTCATACGTTGGAAGTAGGTATGAAGGAAGACTGTCATGAAGAGTTTGTAGATTGTCTGAAGAGTTTAGACACAACACAACTTTTCTGCAGAGTTCATGAGTGCTTTAATAAGATTAGAGTATTGGATGAAACCCACGCTCACTTGGATCACTTCATGGATTTATCATGGGTGATCGGTGAGACGATAATATTGTATATTCTTGAAATCGAGACATGTGAGTTGTTATTTGCTGGTCGGTTGCACATTGATGATAAGTAAACACACCGGTAACTTGGTGTTATAAAACTTATTGTTGTGTGTGATTCGATGAGTGAGTACAAGCGAGTATTTGAGTCGAAGTTTATCCATTCCTTTTACCCAAAGTGGGATAAAAGCAATATCTGTAGGCCCCTCGATAATTTAGTGATGACACCTAAGCGCTTGGCCAAGCCGGGACTAAGTTGATGTGTTCAATTGTAGTCTGTTGTCAATCGTCATAAATCGGAAGTCGGGAAACAGTATAGAGAGAATGATCAAAATTCATGTCTTGTGTCTATACAATATTTTGAGAATGGAGGAATATATGATCCCTTATCTAAGGACATGCGTATCTGACAAGATCAGAGTTGATAACGGCTTTTGAAAGCTACGATTGTTGATCAGGTTCTGAAGTTATACAAGATAGTTATTAGACTTATCCAAGTGGGAGACTGTTGGATTAGTGTCTAAGTCCATAACTATTTTGGTATGTACTTGACCCGATTATGAGCATGATCCTTTTGGGTTGCCTTCACCATAGCAATACGTAGGATGAATTAAGGAGAGAAAGGTTTAATTGTGATTTATTAATATATTATGAGAATAATATATTAAAGTAGAAATGATAATGTTTAATTAATATTGGTCAAGAATTAATTTTGTGGATAAAAGAGATTAATTAAACTTAAGGGACTGGAATTGTAATTATAAGATAATTACAATTGGGCTATGGATCACCTTGGAATAATAGGTTGGACGAATTCTATGGGGAAGCTCATTAGAAATCATCCAAAGCATGTTCCAGAAGGGGTCCATGGGCTGCTTAGGGCTTAAGCAATCAAATTAGGGTTTCCTTGTTAGATAACCCTAATTACCTACCTATTTAAGGAGCCCCTAAGCCCCAAAAACGTGGTGAATGATTCCCTTAGGGTTTCTGGACGATTTTTGGTGCTCCCCTCTATTCTCTCTTCATCCAGGTTGCTTAGTGGTGTTTGTGACTCCATTAGAGGTTCAACACTTGAGGCATTAAGCTTTCTGAAGCCAAGGAATTGATTGTTATTGCTACATAACAATCAAGGTAAGATCTAAACCCTAATTCATATATTGATTTGATTACTAGTATGCTAGATCTAGGGTTTGTAAGTCTTGGAAGTTTATTGCATGTTCAAAGTAGAAAAACTAGATCCAAGCAATTAGGGTTGCATGAACACCATAGGATTGATGTTATGCTCAAAACCCATCAAATATGTAGGAAACCCTAAAACTTCGTGGGCTTGGGTTGCAGCGATCCTCACGTCATGAGTTCTTATTGCTCATGTCGTGAGCTCAGTCCCAGATAAAATCTTCATGCATCCCTTCTCATGTTGTCAGCCTTCATGCCTTATGACGTGAGGACCCTTTTTCTCCAAAAATCCAACCTTTTGACCCTTTGAAACCCTAATTCGATTCATCCAAGAAACGGATTTTACAGTCGTGCTACGAATGACCGTTGACCGTTGACTTTGATTACTTGATCGTTGACTTTTTTTTACCATTTTGACTTTTGGTTAAATTTTGATGGATTTTAGTAATTAACTAAGGGCTTGTCTCAAATTGGTATTAGGTGATTTGTGCTAGTTTTTTCATTTTAGAAGCTGTTGTTAACATCATGTGAGTTTTCTCAGTATACTATGTAAGACATTAGGTGACATGGTATGATAGATTGTCTTTATGACTTTCTACATAAACGACTATAGCGTACATATCAGTTGCATAAAAAACTATGGTGGGATCATAGTAAGAGAGACTGCAGTGAAACTGTAGCGACGGAAGTGAGTGTAAAACTCTAGTAGGATCATAACATTCACATGGGTATGTGATACATTAGGGAACTCATTAAGATTTGTGCTTACTCGTTTAAGTTTAAATGTTTTTTCAGGTGGTCTGGCAGCAAAGGGAAGGGCACATTTTGATTGCATTGCATACATGGATCTATTTTGGAGACTTCCGTTGATTTGATTTTACTATCATTATTATTACTCCAGTTTTAATCATGTTTGACATATTTGAACAAATAAATGTTTTATAATACTTTTTGGGAATGAAATTGAAATAATTAATTTTATTTAAAAATAAAAAATTTGGTTTGAAATTTGATACGTTACAAGTTGGTATCATAACCTTGGTTTGAGGGATTCAGGCTAGCAGTGGTGTGCGTTTGAACTTAAACAGAGGACCGAAAGATTTTTTAAAAATGTTATTATAACAGTGGTATCATAACCTTGGTTTGAGGACCGAAAGATTTTATAAAAATGTTATTATAAAAAAGATAAAAGGGATGTGATATGTGCAATCTACCGGAAATCAAGTAAGTGATTCTCAAAGTACGCATACATGTTTAATATGTTATTTATGTTATGAATAGATATTCATGCTAGGATTTAAACTAAGGATCTTCTCAAGATTTGAATATGATGTAATGTATATATATATATATATATATATATATATATATATATATATATATATATACACATTTTAGAGGTGCATAATTTTATTTTGGAAAAAATCTACAACTAAAAAGGTTATCGGGTTTTCACGAATATATGAGTTCTCAAAAGATCCTGAATATATATATATATATATATATATATATATATATATATATATATAGAGAGAGAGAGAGAGAGAGAGAGAGAGAGAAAGAGAGAGATTTGAACGTTACAGAAAATAAAGATCATGAAAATTGCTTTTTTCTCTTCGCAAAATTGCTTTTACAGAACGCGATGCAAATAAAGGGATTTCTATGTTTAGAATTTAAAGTAGGTTTGTAATTCCAAATTGTTTTTCTTGGATATCCCAAATCGGATTTCAAGATAACGCAAATAATAGAGTCGAAATTACAATTTTTGAAAAATGTTTTATATACACGACCCTTAATATATTGAAATATTTACATTGATATCTCATGCAAAGCATATATCTAAATGACCTTTTTCTTTGTAATATGATAAATATATAGGAAACATGCACATATAAGATTATATCAATTTCCTATTAATGACATTTTCCTTTTTAGATGATAAATACAAAAATATCAAAAAGATTGCCAAAATGAGTATAAGAAATATATTTATTTTTTGGATTTTGAATATCTTAAATATCAAAAGATTGTCAAAATGAGTATTCGAATCCGAATCCAATAAATCGAATATTTAAATTCGGATATCTAAATCTTTGGATATTCAAGATTTAAGGTAATTTCGAATAGGATTTTTGTATTCGGATATATTTGAATTACTAAATATGTTGGTTTATGTCCAGGTTTGGTTTGACAGAAATTAATGGACATTAATCCATATTTGTTGAGGCTTACCGGTTCACTTTTCAGATCTAGGTCCGGTCCATATCCGGTTAACTATCCGATCTGGTCCAAAGTTCCAAATATTGATCCTTAATTCATACCATCCAGCTATGCTTTTAGTTACAAAAAGAAAATTAAGGGGAATATTACGCAGTTCTTCTGTTGTACAAGGTAGCCATATGAAACTTTTCTCAACATGGGCTCCATATATAAAATCGAAAGATCGATTCTAGGGTTTTATCTATCTCAAATCTCAGTACCCTCCCTTACTCTCGAGCATCAGTTCATCCATCCACGCCAAGGTACATAGATTTCATATTCAATTAATACTTAATTTGTTAAACGATTCATGTGATAGGCAGTGGTTTTGATTTATGATACGAGTAACATGCCTCTGTGTTTCCTATCAATCTCTTTGCGCACAACAACTTTAAAAAGTATGAACTGCGATTTTGAAGCTGCTGGATTCATACGGCATTTTACTTTATTTTTTACTTAGGAACAGTTCTGTTTCTGATTGTCGAATACTTTTGGGATTTATATATACCATTGTCTTTGCGTTTGTATTGTTTATGCTGTTGGTTTTTTCTGAGGAATTCTTAGATTCGCAATTAGATATTGGCAACTACTTCACATATCTTATCTGTATTTATGGCAGATGAATGTGGAAAAGCTACAAAAGATGGCAGGTGCTGTTCGCACTGGTGGGAAGGGTAGCGTGAGAAGGTTTGTTCTTATATCCAAACATGAACTTTAATTAGGCTCAAAAGCCTAAACAAACTTATATAAATTTAGTTATATAAAGTATAAACTTTAAGTTGAAGCAGATGCAAAGTTTTTGAAACCAACTTCATGGCAGTTTATTTGATCAAAGTTGTGTTTGGTGTTTGCTTCTAGAAAGAAGAAGGCTGTACATAAAACAACTACCACAGATGACAAAAGGCTGCAAAGCACTTTGAAGAGAATAGGTGTAAACGCAATACCAGCAATTGAGGAAGTTAACATTTTTAAGGATGAAACAGTTATCCAGTTCTTAAATCCAAAAGGTACTAAATTGATCAATAAAATCACTTCGTTTTGTTATTTTTTTTTCTCAAGTATCTTGACATTTTGAGCTTCTTACATTTTCCTTTTGTATCTATTTTTCAGTTCAAGCCTCTATTGCTGCCAATACTTGGGTTGTTAGTGGCTCTCCCCAAACAAAAAGTAGGTTACTTACTTTTTTGGCTATTCCTGAAAGTTACTTTCAATAAGTATATCTCTGTTTGATTATGTAAAGTATAAACATGTCTTTTTTTAGTGTAATATAAGTCTATAACCATTTTTTTTCTTTAGTTAAGTAACCATTTCCTTAGTGATTAAATCATTATACTTTGTAGGCCAGTTTAATAATATCATTTTTTTGTTACCAAGATTTGAAAAAGGGATAAATACTGAAGCATATGACATGTTTTCATTGTTTATCGATTTAACCACTGAATAATTATTTGTTTATATGATTATTTTAATAATAGTTCAATGGCTAAATCCATAAAAATTATTTGTTTCAGAGTTGCAAGATATTCTCCCAGGCATTCTCAACCAGCTTGGTATGTTGTGAAATTTCTTGTGTAATTTACAATTTTGGATTATTTGTGACTTATTCAAAATTGGAAAAAAGATGTGATTTGTAATGAGTTGCATGTTACAGGGCCAGATAACTTGGATAACTTAAGAAAATTAGCAGAGCAGTTCCAGAAGCAGGCGCCAGGTGGCGCTGAAGCTGCTGCTGCCACATCAGCACAAGCGGATGATGATGATGAAGTCCCGGAACTCGTGGCAGGTGAGACTTTTGAGGCTGCTGCAGAGGAAGGACAAAAATCATAGGGTAATTGAAATGCACATTTATATTTGCATTATTTTTAAGTGTTTTTTTTTGGCTTAAGATAATATTCTAGATATGTTTCATGTTGCTTGCATAACATGTAGGAGTATGTATGTTGTTTCTGTTGTTTTTTTGTTTTATGTATTTTTGTCTTAAAAAACTTATCTCTCTGTTTCTGTTAAATTTTGAGAACATAAATGTTAACAGGAAAATATGAACCCTGGGGACCACACATGCTCTCTCAATCTAGATGACCAAACATAATGAATTGTCTCTATTTTTGTACTGAGATAACGATCTTCCTTTTCGTTTTTCCCTTGCTCAGTAATTTTGAATGAGATGCATAAAAAATAATATATAATTATTCTACGTTGAGTACAATGAAACTCCTAATGAAAGACACATTGAAAATTTCCCCAAGATAATTTGGTTACGATATAATAAACCAAGGTTGTCAAAATCGTGTTTTTGATTGTACAATCTTAGGTATGAAAAACGATCCAACATTCTTTTGATTTTATTTTATTTCATTTTTTGAAAAAAATGAATTTACTATTTTATGTCTCTTATTCTTTATCAGTTTATCATTTATCATTTTGTGTTGTGAGTTGTAACTAATGTTTTGAAGTTTTTATAGTTTTTGAACGGAAAACTGAGTGTTTGAGATATTTGTCATGTTTTAAAATTATAAATTAAGATTATGTTTTGTTTTGTGGAATCTTAGAATCTTGATCCATTCCAATAAAAGGGA